>NW_026737449.1:0-40622 GCF_949786415.1 Peromyscus eremicus | reverse complement strand
TGTAGGAAGCACAGTTCTTTTTTTCTGAGCAAGCTCACTGTTCTGGCCCTATAGGAAACACAGGAGAGTAGAAGAGTGCTGTTTTCTCAAAAGCAGAGTGTGTTTCTTGCAAGGCGAGCTAGCGTTTGTTTCCCAGTCCTAAACGGAGTTGAATCCCATGCAGTTTCAGGTCCTACGAGCAAGAGTTGTTTTCTGCTAAGAAGAGTCACTATTGCGCTCCCATTGCCATACACAGTGCAAATAGCACTCGCGTCTGTTCCCAGCAAGTACAGTGTATTGGACTGAAGAGAAGCTACTGTTCTGGTCAGTTTCCTAAGCAGAGTTGAACTAGATATGCCCCGTGTGTGTAGGAAGCACAGTTCTTTGGTTCTGAGCAAGCTCACTGTTCTGGCCCTATAGGAAACACAGGAGAGTAGAAGAGTGCTGTTTTCTCAAAAGCAGAGTGTGTTTCTTGCAAGGCGAGCTAGCATTTGTTTCCCAGTCCTAAACGGAGTTGAATCCCATGCAGTTTCTGGTCCTACGAGCAAGAGTTGTTTTCTGCTAAGAAGAGTCACTATTGCGCTCCCATTGCCATACACAGTGCAAATAGCACTCGCGTCTGTTCCCAGCAAGTACAGTGTATTGGACTGAAGAGAAGCTACTGTTCTGGTCAGTTTCCTAAGCAGAGTTGAACTAGATATGCCCCGTGTGTGTAGGAAGCACAGTTCTTTGGTTCTGAGCAAGCTCACTGTTCTGGCCCTATAGGAAACACAGGAGAGTAGAAGAGTGCTGTTTTCTCAAAAGCAGAGTGTGTTTCTTGCAAGGCGAGCTAGCGTTTGTTTCCCAGTCCTAAACGGAGTTGAATCCCATGCAGTTTCTGGTCCTACGAGCAAGAGTTGTTTTCTGCTAAGAAGAGTCACTATTGCGCTCCCATTGCCATACACAGTGCAAATAGCACTCGCGTCTGTTCCCAGCAAGTACAGTGTATTGGACTGAAGAGAAGCTACTGTTCTGGTCAGTTTCCTAAGCAGAGTTGAACTAGATATGCCCCGTGTGTGTAGGAAGCACAGTTCTTTTGTTCTGAGCAAGCTCACTGTTCTGGCCCTATCGGAAACACAGGAGAGTAGAAGAGTGCTGTTTTCTCAAAAGCAGAGTGTGTTTCTTGCAAGGCGAGCTAGCGTTTGTTTCCCAGTCCTAAACGGAGTTGAATCCCATGCAGTTTCTGGTCCTACGAGCAAGAGTTGTTTTCTGCTTAGAAGAGTCACTATTGCGCTCCCATTGCCATACACAGTGCAAATAGCACTCGCGTCTGTTCCCAGCAAGTACAGTGTATTGGACTGAAGAGAAGCTACTGTTCTTGTCAGTTTCCTAAGCAGAGTTGAACTAGATATGCCCCGTGTGTGTAGGAAGCACAGTTGTTTTGTTCTGAGCAAGCTCACTGTTCTGGCCCTATAGGAAACACAGGAGAGTAGAAGAGTGCTGTTTTCTCAAAAGCAGAGTGTGTTTCTTGCAAGGCGAGCTAGCGTTTGTTTCCCAGTCCTAAACGGAGTTGAATCCCATGCAGTTTCTGGTCCTACGAGCACGAGTTGTTTTCTGCTAAGAAGAGTCACTATTGCGCTCCCATTGCCATACACAGTGCAAATAGCACTCGCGTCTGTTCCCAGCAAGTACAGTGTATTGGACTGAAGAGAAGCTACTGTTCTGGTCAGTTTCCTAAGCAGAGTTGAACTAGATATGCCCCGTGTGTGTAGGAAGCACAGTTGTTTTGTTCTGAGCAAGCTCACTGTTCTGGCCCTATAGGAAACACAGGAGAGTAGAAGAGTGCTGTTTTCTCAAAAGCAGAGTGTGTTTCTTGCAAGGCGAGCTAGCGTTTGTTTCCCAGTCCTAAACGGAGTTGAATCCCATGCAGTTTCTGGTCCTACGAGCAAGAGTTGTTTTCTGCTAAGAAGAGTCACTATTGCGCTCCCATTGCCATACACAGTGCAAATAGCACTCGCGTCTGTTCCCAGCAAGTACAGTGTATTGGACTGAAGAGAAGCTACTGTTCTGGTCAGTTTCCTAAGCAGAGTTGAACTAGATATGCCCCGTGTGTGTAGGAAGCACAGTTCTTTTGTTCTGAGCAAGCTCACTGTTCTGGCCCTATAGGAAACACAGGAGAGTAGAAGAGTGCTGTTTTCTCAAAAGCAGAGTGTGTTTCTTGCAAGGCGAGCTAGCGTTTGTTTCCCAGTCCTAAACGGAGTTGAATCCCATGCAGTTTCTGGTCCTACGAGCAAGAGTTGTTTTCTGCTAAGAAGAGCCACTATTGCGCTCCCATTGCCATACACAGTGCAAATAGCACTCGCGTCTGTTCCCAGCAAGTACAGTGTATTGGACTGAAGAGAAGCTACTGTTCTGGTCAGTTTCCTAAGCAGAGTTGAACTAGATATGCCCCGTGTGTGTAGGAAGCACAGTTCTTTTGTTCTGAGCAAGCTCACTGTTCTGGCCCTATAGGAAACACAGGAGAGTAGAAGAGTGCTGTTTTCTCAAAAGCAGAGTGTGTTTCTTGCAAGGCGAGCTAGCGTTTGTTTCCCAGTCCTAAACGGAGTTGAATCCCATGCAGTTTCTGGTCCTACGAGCAAGAGTTGTTTTCTGCTAAGAAGAGTCACTATTGCGCTCCCATTGCCATACACAGTGCAAATAGCACTCGCGTCTGTTCCCAGCAAGTACAGTGTATTGGACTGAAGAGAAGCTACTGTTCTGGTCAGTTTCCTAAGCAGAGTTGAACTAGATATGCCCCGTGTGTGTAGGAAGCACAGTTCTTTGGTTCTGAGCAAGCTCACTGTTCTGGCCCTATAGGAAACACAGGAGAGTAGAAGAGTGCTGTTTTCTCAAAAGCAGAGTATGTTTCTTGCAAGGCGAGCTAGCGTTTGTTTCCCAGTCCTAAACGGAGTTGAATCCCATGCAGTTTCTGGTCCTACGAGCAAGAGTTGTTTTCTGCTTAGAAGAGTCACTATTGCGCTCCCATTGCCATACACAGTGCAAATAGCACTCGCGTCTGTTCCCAGCAAGTACAGTGTATTGGACTGAAGAGAAGCTACTGTTCTTGTCAGTTTCCGAAGCAGAGTTGAACTAGATATGCCCCGTGTGTGTAGGAAGCACAGTTGTTTTGTTCTGAGCAAGCTCACTGTTCTGGCCCTATAGGAAACACAGGAGAGTAGAAGAGTGCTGTTTTCTCAAAAGCAGAGTGTGTTTCTTGCAAGGCGAGCTAGCGTTTGTTTCCCAGTCCTAAACCGAGTTGAATCCCATGCAGTTTCTGGTCCTACGAGCACGAGTTGTTTTCTGCTAAGAAGAGTCACTATTGCGCTCCCATTGCCATACACAGTGCAAATAGCACTCGCGTCTGTTCCCAGCAAGTACAGTGTATTGGACTGAAGAGAAGCTACTGTTCTGGTCAGTTTCCTAAGCAGAGTTGAACTAGATATGCCCCGTGTGTGTAGGAAGCACAGTTCTTTTTTTCTGAGCAAGCTCACTGTTCTGGCCCTATAGGAAACACAGGAGAGTAGAAGAGTGCTGTTTTCTCAAAAGCAGAGTGTGTTTCTTGCAAGGCGAGCTAGCGTTTGTTTCCCAGTCCTAAACGGAGTTGAATCCCATGCAGTTTCAGGTCCTACGAGCAAGAGTTGTTTTCTGCTAAGAAGAGTCACTATTGCGCTCCCATTGCCATACACAGTGCAAATAGCACTCGCGTCTGTTCCCAGCAAGTACAGTGTATTGGACTGAAGAGAAGCTACTGTTCTGGTCAGTTTCCTAAGCAGAGTTGAACTAGATATGCCCCGTGTGTGTAGGAAGCACAGTTCTTTTGTTCTGAGCAAGCTCACTGTTCTGGCCCTATAGGAAACACAGGAGAGTAGAAGAGTGCTGTTTTCTCAAAAGCAGAGTGTGTTTCTTGCAAGGCGAGCTAGCGTTTGTTTCCCAGTCCTAAACGGAGTTGAATCCCATGCAGTTTCTGGTCCTACGAGCAAGAGTTGTTTTCTGCTAAGAAGAGCCACTATTGCGCTCCCATTGCCATACACAGTGCAAATAGCACTCGCGTCTGTTCCCAGCAAGTACAGTGTATTGGACTGAAGAGAAGCTACTGTTCTGGTCAGTTTCCTAAGCAGAGTTGAACTAGATATGCCCCGTGTGTGTAGGAAGCACAGTTCTTTTGTTCTGAGCAAGCTCACTGTTCTGGCCCTATAGGAAACACAGGAGAGTAGAAGAGTGCTGTTTTCTCAAAAGCAGAGTGTGTTTCTTGCAAGGCGAGCTAGCGTTTGTTTCCCAGTCCTAAACGGAGTTGAATCCCATGCAGTTTCTGGTCCTACGAGCAAGAGTTGTTTTCTGCTAAGAAGAGTCACTATTGCGCTCCCATTGCCATACACAGTGCAAATAGCACTCGCGTCTGTTCCCAGCAAGTACAGTGTATTGGACTGAAGAGAAGCTACTGTTCTGGTCAGTTTCCTAAGCAGAGTTGAACTAGATATGCCCCGTGTGTGTAGGAAGCACAGTTCTTTGGTTCTGAGCAAGCTCACTGTTCTGGCCCTATAGGAAACACAGGAGAGTAGAAGAGTGCTGTTTTCTCAAAAGCAGAGTATGTTTCTTGCAAGGCGAGCTAGCGTTTGTTTCCCAGTCCTAAACGGAGTTGAATCCCATGCAGTTTCTGGTCCTACGAGCAAGAGTTGTTTTCTGCTTAGAAGAGTCACTATTGCGCTCCCATTGCCATACACAGTGCAAATAGCACTCGCGTCTGTTCCCAGCAAGTACAGTGTATTGGACTGAAGAGAAGCTACTGTTCTTGTCAGTTTCCGAAGCAGAGTTGAACTAGATATGCCCCGTGTGTGTAGGAAGCACAGTTGTTTTGTTCTGAGCAAGCTCACTGTTCTGGCCCTATAGGAAACACAGGAGAGTAGAAGAGTGCTGTTTTCTCAAAAGCAGAGTGTGTTTCTTGCAAGGCGAGCTAGCGTTTGTTTCCCAGTCCTAAACGGAGTTGAATCCCATGCAGTTTCTGGTCCTACGAGCACGCGTTGTTTTCTGCTAAGAAGAGTCACTATTGCGCTCCCATTGCCATACACAGTGCAAATGGCACTCGCGTCTGTTCCCAGCAAGTACAGTGTATTGGACTGAAGAGAAGCTACTGTTCTGGTCAGTTTCCTAAGCAGAGTTGAACTAGATATGCCCCGTGTGTGTAGGAAGCACAGTTCTTTTTTTCTGAGCAAGCTCACTGTTCTGGCCCTATAGGAAACACAGGAGAGTAGAAGAGTGCTGTTTTCTCAAAAGCAGAGTGTGTTTCTTGCAAGGCGAGCTAGCGTTTGTTTCCCAGTCCTAAACGGAGTTGAATCCCATGCAGTTTCAGGTCCTACGAGCAAGAGTTGTTTTCTGCTAAGAAGAGTCACTATTGCGCTCCCATTGCCATACACAGTGCAAATAGCACTCGCGTCTGTTCCCAGCAAGTACAGTGTATTGGACTGAAGAGAAGCTACTGTTCTGGTCAGTTTCCTAAGCAGAGTTGAACTAGATATGCCCCGTGTGTGTAGGAAGCACAGTTCTTTGGTTCTGAGCAAGCTCACTGTTCTGGCCCTATAGGAAACACAGGAGAGTAGAAGAGTGCTGTTTTCTCAAAAGCAGAGTGTGTTTCTTGCAAGGCGAGCTAGCATTTGTTTCCCAGTCCTAAACGGAGTTGAATCCCATGCAGTTTCTGGTCCTACGAGCAAGAGTTGTTTTCTGCTAAGAAGAGTCACTATTGCGCTCCCATTGCCATACACAGTGCAAATAGCACTCGCGTCTGTTCCCAGCAAGTACAGTGTATTGGACTGAAGAGAAGCTACTGTTCTGGTCAGTTTCCTAAGCAGAGTTGAACTAGATATGCCCCGTGTGTGTAGGAAGCACAGTTCTTTGGTTCTGAGCAAGCTCACTGTTCTGGCCCTATAGGAAACACAGGAGAGTAGAAGAGTGCTGTTTTCTCAAAAGCAGAGTGTGTTTCTTGCAAGGCGAGCTAGCGTTTGTTTCCCAGTCCTAAACGGAGTTGAATCCCATGCAGTTTCTGGTCCTACGAGCAAGAGTTGTTTTCTGCTAAGAAGAGTCACTATTGCGCTCCCATTGCCATACACAGTGCAAATAGCACTCGCGTCTGTTCCCAGCAAGTACAGTGTATTGGACTGAAGAGAAGCTACTGTTCTGGTCAGTTTCCTAAGCAGAGTTGAACTAGATATGCCCCGTGTGTGTAGGAAGCACAGTTCTTTTGTTCTGAGCAAGCTCACTGTTCTGGCCCTATCGGAAACACAGGAGAGTAGAAGAGTGCTGTTTTCTCAAAAGCAGAGTGTGTTTCTTGCAAGGCGAGCTAGCGTTTGTTTCCCAGTCCTAAACGGAGTTGAATCCCATGCAGTTTCTGGTCCTACGAGCAAGAGTTGTTT
Organism: Peromyscus eremicus; assembly: GCF_949786415.1. Lineage (NCBI taxonomy): Eukaryota > Metazoa > Chordata > Mammalia > Rodentia > Cricetidae > Peromyscus > Peromyscus eremicus. The sequence goes on along the minus strand of NW_026737449.1, from coordinate 34,221 downwards.
TCTGCTTAGAAGAGTCACTATTGCGCTCCCATTGCCATACACAGTGCAAATAGCACTCGCGTCTGTTCCCAGCAAGTACAGTGTATTGGACTGAAGAGAAGCTACTGTTCTTGTCAGTTTCCTAAGCAGAGTTGAACTAGATATGCCCCGTGTGTGTAGGAAGCACAGTTGTTTTGTTCTGAGCAAGCTCACTGTTCTGGCCCTATAGGAAACACAGGAGAGTAGAAGAGTGCTGTTTTCTCAAAAGCAGAGTGTGTTTCTTGCAAGGCGAGCTAGCGTTTGTTTCCCAGTCCTAAACGGAGTTGAATCCCATGCAGTTTCTGGTCCTACGAGCACGAGTTGTTTTCTGCTAAGAAGAGTCACTATTGCGCTCCCATTGCCATACACAGTGCAAATAGCACTCGCGTCTGTTCCCAGCAAGTACAGTGTATTGGACTGAAGAGAAGCTACTGTTCTGGTCAGTTTCCTAAGCAGAGTTGAACTAGATATGCCCCGTGTGTGTAGGAAGCACAGTTGTTTTGTTCTGAGCAAGCTCACTGTTCTGGCCCTATAGGAAACACAGGAGAGTAGAAGAGTGCTGTTTTCTCAAAAGCAGAGTGTGTTTCTTGCAAGGCGAGCTAGCGTTTGTTTCCCAGTCCTAAACGGAGTTGAATCCCATGCAGTTTCTGGTCCTACGAGCAAGAGTTGTTTTCTGCTAAGAAGAGTCACTATTGCGCTCCCATTGCCATACACAGTGCAAATAGCACTCGCGTCTGTTCCCAGCAAGTACAGTGTATTGGACTGAAGAGAAGCTACTGTTCTGGTCAGTTTCCTAAGCAGAGTTGAACTAGATATGCCCCGTGTGTGTAGGAAGCACAGTTGTTTTGTTCTGAGCAAGCTCACTGTTCTGGCCCGATAGGAAACACAGGAGAGTAGAAGAGTGCTGTTTTCTCAAAAGCAGAGTGTGTTTCTTGCAAGGCGAGCTAGCGTTTGTTTCCCAGTCCTAAACGGAGTTGAATCCCATGCAGTTTCTGGTCCTACGAGCAAGAGTTGTTTTCTGCTAAGAAGAGCCACTATTGCGCTCCCATTGCCATACACAGTGCAAATAGCACTCGCGTCTGTTCCCAGCAAGTACAGTGTATTGGACTGAAGAGAAGCTACTGTTCTGGTCAGTTTCCTAAGCAGAGTTGAACTAGATATGCCCCGTGTGTGTAGGAAGCACAGTTCTTTTGTTCTGAGCAAGCTCACTGTTCTGGCCCTATAGGAAACACAGGAGAGTAGAAGAGTGCTGTTTTCTCAAAAGCAGAGTGTGTTTCTTGCAAGGCGAGCTAGCGTTTGTTTCCCAGTCCTAAACGGAGTTGAATCCCATGCAGTTTCTGGTCCTACGAGCAAGAGTTGTTTTCTGCTAAGAAGAGCCACTATTGCGCTCCCATTGCCATACACAGTGCAAATAGCACTCGCGTCTGTTCCCAGCAAGTACAGTGTATTGGACTGAAGAGAAGCTACTGTTCTGGTCAGTTTCCTAAGCAGAGTTGAACTAGATATGCCCCGTGTGTGTAGGAAGCACAGTTCTTTTGTTCTGAGCAAGCTCACTGTTCTGGCCCTATAGGAAACACAGGAGAGTAGAAGAGTGCTGTTTTCTCAAAAGCAGAGTGTGTTTCTTGCAAGGCGAGCTAGCGTTTGTTTCCCAGTCCTAAACGGAGTTGAATCCCATGCAGATTCTGGTCCTAGGAGCAAGAGTTGTTTTCTGCTAAGAAGAGTCACTATTGCGCTCCCATTGCCATACACAGTGCAAATAGCACTCGCGTCTGTTCCCAGCAAGTACAGTGTATTGGACTGAAGAGAAGCTACTGTTCTGGTCAGTTTCCTAAGCAGAGTTGAACTAGATGTGCCCCGTGTGTGTAGGAAGCACAGTTGTTTTGTTCTGAGCAAGCTCACTGTTCTGGCCCTATAGGAAACACAGGAGAGTAGAAGAGTGCTGTTTTCTCAAAAGCAGAGTGTGTTTCTTGCAAGGCGAGCTAGCGTTTGTTTCCCAGTCCTAAACGGAGTTGAATCCCATGCAGTTTCTGGTCCTACGAGCAAGAGTTGTTTTCTGCTAAGAAGAGTCACTATTGCGCTCCCATTGCCATACACAGTGCAAATAGCACTCGCGTCTGTTCCCAGCAAGTACAGTGTATTGGACTGAAGAGAAGCTACTGTTCTGGTCAGTTTCCTAAGCAGAGTTGAACTAGATATGCCCCGTGTGTGTAGGAAGCACAGTTCTTTGGTTCTGAGCAAGCTCACTGTTCTGGCCCTATAGGAAACACAGGAGAGTAGAAGAGTGCTGTTTTCTCAAAAGCAGAGTGTGTTTCTTGCAAGGCGAGCTAGCGTTTGTTTCCCAGTCCTAAACGGAGTTGAATCCCATGCAGTTTCTGGTCCTACGAGCAAGAGTTGTTTTCTGCTAAGAAGAGCCACTATTGCGCTCCCATTGCCATACACAGTGCAAATAGCACTCGCGTCTGTTCCCAGCAAGTACAGTGTATTGGACTGAAGAGAAGCTACTGTTCTGGTCAGTTTCCTAAGCAGAGTTGAACTAGATATGCCCCGTGTGTGTAGGAAGCACAGTTCTTTTGTTCTGAGCAAGCTCACTGTTCTGGCCCTATAGGAAACACAGGAGAGTAGAAGAGTGCTGTTTTCTCAAAAGCAGAGTGTGTTTCTTGCAAGGCGAGCTAGCGTTTGTTTCCCAGTCCTAAACGGAGTTGAATCCCATGCAGTTTCTGGTCTTACCAGCAAGAGTTGTTTTCTGCTAAGAAGAGTCACTATTGCGCTCCCATTGCCATACACAGTGCAAATAGCACTCGCGTCTGTTCCCAGCAAGTACAGTGTATTGGACTGAAGAGAAGCTACTGTTCTGGTCAGTTTCCTAAGCAGAGTTGAACTAGATATGCCCCGTGTGTGTAGGAAGCACAGTTGTTTTGTTCTGAGCAAGCTCACTGTTCTGGCCCTATAGGAAACACAGGAGAGTAGAAGAGTGCTGTTTTCTCAAAAGCAGAGTGTGTTTCTTGCAAGGCGAGCTAGCGTTTGTTTCCCAGTCCTAAACGGAGTTGAATCCCATGCAGTTTCTGGTCCTACGAGCAAGAGTTGTTTTCTGCTAAGAAGAGTCACTATTGCGCTCCCATTGCCATACACAGTGCAAATAGCACTCGCGTCTGTTCCCAGCAAGTACAGTGTATTGGACTGAAGAGAAGCTACTGTTCTGGTCAGTTTCCTAAGCAGAGTTGAACTAGATATGCCCCGTGTGTGTAGGAAGCACAGTTCTTTGGTTCTGAGCAAGCTCACTGTTCTGGCCCTATAGGAAACACAGGAGAGTAGAAGAGTGCTGTTTTCTCAAAAGCAGAGTATGTTTCTTGCAAGGCGAGCTAGCGTTTGTTTCCCAGTCCTAAACGGAGTTGAATCCCATGCAGTTTCTGGTCCTACGAGCAAGAGTTGTTTTCTGCTTAGAAGAGTCACTATTGCGCTCCCATTGCCATACACAGTGCAAATAGCACTCGCGTCTGTTCCCAGCAAGTACAGTGTATTGGACTGAAGAGAAGCTACTGTTCTTGTCAGTTTCCGAAGCAGAGTTGAACTAGATATGCCCCGTGTGTGTAGGAAGCACAGTTGTTTTGTTCTGAGCAAGCTCACTGTTCTGGCCCTATAGGAAACACAGGAGAGTAGAAGAGTGCTGTTTTCTCAAAAGCAGAGTGTGTTTCTTGCAAGGCGAGCTAGCGTTTGTTTCCCAGTCCTAAACGGAGTTGAATCCCATGCAGTTTCTGGTCCTACGAGCACGCGTTGTTTTCTGCTAAGAAGAGTCACTATTGCGCTCCCATTGCCATACACAGTGCAAATAGCACTCGCGTCTGTTCCCAGCAAGTACAGTGTATTGGACTGAAGAGAAGCTACTGTTCTGGTCAGTTTCCTAAGCAGAGTTGAACTAGATATGCCCCGTGTGTGTAGGAAGCACAGTTCTTTTTTTCTGAGCAAGCTCACTGTTCTGGCCCTATAGGAAACACAGGAGAGTAGAAGAGTGCTGTTTTCTCAAAAGCAGAGTGTGTTTCTTGCAAGGCGAGCTAGCGTTTGTTTCCCAGTCCTAAACGGAGTTGAATCCCATGCAGTTTCTGGTCCTACGAGCAAGAGTTGTTTTCTGCTAAGAAGAGCCACTATTGCGCTCCCATTGCCATACACAGTGCAAATAGCACTCGCGTCTGTTCCCAGCAAGTACAGTGTATTGGACTGAAGAGAAGCTACTGTTCTGGTCAGTTTCCTAAGCAGAGTTGAACTAGATATGCCCCGTGTGTGTAGGAAGCACAGTTCTTTTGTTCTGAGCAAGCTCACTGTTCTGGCCCTATAGGAAACACAGGAGAGTAGAAGAGTGCTGTTTTCTCAAAAGCAGAGTGTGTTTCTTGCAAGGCGAGCTAGCGTTTGTTTCCCAGTCCTAAACGGAGTTGAATCCCATGCAGATTCTGGTCCTAGGAGCAAGAGTTGTTTTCTGCTAAGAAGAGTCACTATTGCGCTCCCATTGCCATACACAGTGCAAATAGCACTCGCGTCTGTTCCCAGCAAGTACAGTGTATTGGACTGAAGAGAAGCTACTGTTCTGGTCAGTTTCCTAAGCAGAGTTGAACTAGATGTGCCCCGTGTGTGTAGGAAGCACAGTTGTTTTGTTCTGAGCAAGCTCACTGTTCTGGCCCTATAGGAAACACAGGAGAGTAGAAGAGTGCTGTTTTCTCAAAAGCAGAGTGTGTTTCTTGCAAGGCGAGCTAGCGTTTGTTTCCCAGTCCTAAACGGAGTTGAATCCCATGCAGTTTCTGGTCCTACGAGCAAGAGTTGTTTTCTGCTAAGAAGAGTCACTATTGCGCTCCCATTGCCATACACAGTGCAAATAGCACTCGCGTCTGTTCCCAGCAAGTACAGTGTATTGGACTGAAGAGAAGCTACTGTTCTGGTCAGTTTCCTAAGCAGAGTTGAACTAGATATGCCCCGTGTGTGTAGGAAGCACAGTTCTTTGGTTCTGAGCAAGCTCACTGTTCTGGCCCTATAGGAAACACAGGAGAGTAGAAGAGTGCTGTTTTCTCAAAAGCAGAGTGTGTTTCTTGCAAGGCGAGCTAGCGTTTGTTTCCCAGTCCTAAACGGAGTTGAATCCCATGCAGTTTCTGGTCCTACGAGCAAGAGTTGTTTTCTGCTAAGAAGAGCCACTATTGCGCTCCCATTGCCATACACAGTGCAAATAGCACTCGCGTCTGTTCCCAGCAAGTACAGTGTATTGGACTGAAGAGAAGCTACTGTTCTGGTCAGTTTCCTAAGCAGAGTTGAACTAGATATGCCCCGTGTGTGTAGGAAGCACAGTTCTTTTGTTCTGAGCAAGCTCACTGTTCTGGCCCTATAGGAAACACAGGAGAGTAGAAGAGTGCTGTTTTCTCAAAAGCAGAGTGTGTTTCTTGCAAGGCGAGCTAGCGTTTGTTTCCCAGTCCTAAACGGAGTTGAATCCCATGCAGTTTCTGGTCTTACCAGCAAGAGTTGTTTTCTGCTAAGAAGAGTCACTATTGCGCTCCCATTGCCATACACAGTGCAAATAGCACTCGCGTCTGTTCCCAGCAAGTACAGTGTATTGGACTGAAGAGAAGCTACTGTTCTGGTCAGTTTCCTAAGCAGAGTTGAACTAGATATGCCCCGTGTGTGTAGGAAGCACAGTTGTTTTGTTCTGAGCAAGCTCACTGTTCTGGCCCTATAGGAAACACAGGAGAGTAGAAGAGTGCTGTTTTCTCAAAAGCAGAGTGTGTTTCTTGCAAGGCGAGCTAGCGTTTGTTTCCCAGTCCTAAACGGAGTTGAATCCCATGCAGTTTCTGGTCCTACGAGCAAGAGTTGTTTTCTGCTAAGAAGAGTCACTATTGCGCTCCCATTGCCATACACAGTGCAAATAGCACTCGCGTCTGTTCCCAGCAAGTACAGTGTATTGGACTGAAGAGAAGCTACTGTTCTGGTCAGTTTCCTAAGCAGAGTTGAACTAGATATGCCCCGTGTGTGTAGGAAGCACAGTTCTTTGGTTCTGAGCAAGCTCACTGTTCTGGCCCTATAGGAAACACAGGAGAGTAGAAGAGTGCTGTTTTCTCAAAAGCAGAGTATGTTTCTTGCAAGGCGAGCTAGCGTTTGTTTCCCAGTCCTAAACGGAGTTGAATCCCATGCAGTTTCTGGTCCTACGAGCAAGAGTTGTTTTCTGCTTAGAAGAGTCACTATTGCGCTCCCATTGCCATACACAGTGCAAATAGCACTCGCGTCTGTTCCCAGCAAGTACAGTGTATTGGACTGAAGAGAAGCTACTGTTCTTGTCAGTTTCCGAAGCAGAGTTGAACTAGATATGCCCCGTGTGTGTAGGAAGCACAGTTGTTTTGTTCTGAGCAAGCTCACTGTTCTGGCCCTATAGGAAACACAGGAGAGTAGAAGAGTGCTGTTTTCTCAAAAGCAGAGTGTGTTTCTTGCAAGGCGAGCTAGCGTTTGTTTCCCAGTCCTAAACGGAGTTGAATCCCATGCAGTTTCTGGTCCTACGAGCACGCGTTGTTTTCTGCTAAGAAGAGTCACTATTGCGCTCCCATTGCCATACACAGTGCAAATAGCACTCGCGTCTGTTCCCAGCAAGTACAGTGTATTGGACTGAAGAGAAGCTACTGTTCTGGTCAGTTTCCTAAGCAGAGTTGAACTAGATATGCCCCGTGTGTGTAGGAAGCACAGTTCTTTTTTTCTGAGCAAGCTCACTGTTCTGGCCCTATAGGAAACACAGGAGAGTAGAAGAGTGCTGTTTTCTCAAAAGCAGAGTGTGTTTCTTGCAAGGCGAGCTAGCGTTTGTTTCCCAGTCCTAAACGGAGTTGAATCCCATGCAGTTTCAGGTCCTACGAGCAAGAGTTGTTTTCTGCTAAGAAGAGTCACTATTGCGCTCCCATTGCCATACACAGTGCAAATAGCACTCGCGTCTGTTCCCAGCAAGTACAGTGTATTGGACTGAAGAGAAGCTACTGTTCTGGTCAGTTTCCTAAGCAGAGTTGAACTAGATATGCCCCGTGTGTGTAGGAAGCACAGTTCTTTGGTTCTGAGCAAGCTCACTGTTCTGGCCCTATAGGAAACACAGGAGAGTAGAAGAGTGCTGTTTTCTCAAAAGCAGAGTGTGTTTCTTGCAAGGCGAGCTAGCATTTGTTTCCCAGTCCTAAACGGAGTTGAATCCCATGCAGTTTCTGGTCCTACGAGCAAGAGTTGTTTTCTGCTAAGAAGAGTCACTATTGCGCTCCCATTGCCATACACAGTGCAAATAGCACTCGCGTCTGTTCCCAGCAAGTACAGTGTATTGGACTGAAGAGAAGCTACTGTTCTGGTCAGTTTCCTAAGCAGAGTTGAACTAGATATGCCCCGTGTGTGTAGGAAGCACAGTTCTTTGGTTCTGAGCAAGCTCACTGTTCTGGCCCTATAGGAAACACAGGAGAGTAGAAGAGTGCTGTTTTCTCAAAAGCAGAGTGTGTTTCTTGCAAGGCGAGCTAGCGTTTGTTTCCCAGTCCTAAACGGAGTTGAATCCCATGCAGTTTCTGGTCCTACGAGCAAGAGTTGTTTTCTGCTAAGAAGAGTCACTATTGCGCTCCCATTGCCATACACAGTGCAAATAGCACTCGCGTCTGTTCCCAGCAAGTACAGTGTATTGGACTGAAGAGAAGCTACTGTTCTGGTCAGTTTCCTAAGCAGAGTTGAACTAGATATGCCCCGTGTGTGTAGGAAGCACAGTTCTTTTGTTCTGAGCAAGCTCACTGTTCTGGCCCTATCGGAAACACAGGAGAGTAGAAGAGTGCTGTTTTCTCAAAAGCAGAGTGTGTTTCTTGCAAGGCGAGCTAGCGTTTGTTTCCCAGTCCTAAACGGAGTTGAATCCCATGCAGTTTCTGGTCCTACGAGCAAGAGTTGTTTTCTGCTAAGAAGAGTCACTATTGCGCTCCCATTGCCATACACAGTGCAAATAGCACTCGCGTCTGTTCCCAGCAAGTACAGTGTATTGGACTGAAGAGAAGCTACTGTTCTGGTCAGTTTCCTAAGCAGAGTTGAACTAGATATGCCCCGTGTGTGTAGGAAGCACAGTTCTTTTGTTCTGAGCAAGCTCACTGTTCTGGCCCTATAGGAAACACAGGAGAGTAGAAGAGTGCTGTTTTCTCAAAAGCAGAGTGTGTTTCTTGCAAGGCGAGCTAGCGTTTGTTTCCCAGTCCTAAACGGAGTTGAATCCCATGCAGTTTCTGGTCCTACGAGCAAGAGTTGTTTTCTGCTAAGAAGAGCCACTATTGCGCTCCCATTGCCATACACAGTGCAAATAGCACTCGCGTCTGTTCCCAGCAAGTACAGTGTATTGGACTGAAGAGAAGCTACTGTTCTGGTCAGTTTCCTAAGCAGAGTTGAACTAGATATGCCCCGTGTGTGTAGGAAGCACAGTTCTTTTGTTCTGAGCAAGCTCACTGTTCTGGCCCTATAGGAAACACAGGAGAGTAGAAGAGTGCTGTTTTCTCAAAAGCAGAGTGTGTTTCTTGCAAGGCGAGCTAGCGTTTGTTTCCCAGTCCTAAACGGAGTTGAATCCCATGCAGTTTCTGGTCCTACGAGCAAGAGTTGTTTTCTGCTAAGAAGAGTCACTATTGCGCTCCCATTGCCATACACAGTGCAAATAGCACTCGCGTCTGTTCCCAGCAAGTACAGTGTATTGGACTGAAGAGAAGCTACTGTTCTGGTCAGTTTCCTAAGCAGAGTTGAACTAGATATGCCCCGTGTGTGTAGGAAGCACAGTTCTTTGGTTCTGAGCAAGCTCACTGTTCTGGCCCTATAGGAAACACAGGAGAGTAGAAGAGTGCTGTTTTCTCAAAAGCAGAGTATGTTTCTTGCAAGGCGAGCTAGCGTTTGTTTCCCAGCCTAAACGGAGTTGAATCCCATGCAGTTTCTGGTCCTACGAGCAAGAGTTGTTTTCTGCTAAGAAGAGTCACTATTGCGCTCCCATTGCCATACACAGTGCAAATAGCACTCGCGTCTGTTCCCAGCAAGTACAGTGTATTGGACTGAAGAGAAGCTACTGTTCTTGTCAGTTTCCGAAGCAGAGTTGAACTAGATATGCCCCGTGTGTGTAGGAAGCACAGTTGTTTTGTTCTGAGCAAGCTCACTGTTCTGGCCCTATAGGAAACACAGGAGAGTAGAAGAGTGCTGTTTTCTCAAAAGCAGAGTGTGTTTCTTGCAAGGCGAGCTAGCGTTTGTTTCCCAGTCCTAAACGGAGTTGAATCCCATGCAGTTTCTGGTCCTACGAGCACGAGTTGTTTTCTGCTAAGAAGAGTCACTATTGCGCTCCCATTGCCATACACAGTGCAAATAGCACTCGCGTCTGTTCCCAGCAAGTACAGTGTATTGGACTGAAGAGAAGCTACTGTTCTGGTCAGTTTCCTAAGCAGAGTTGAACTAGATATGCCCCGTGTGTGTAGGAAGCACAGTTCTTTTTTTCTGAGCAAGCTCACTGTTCTGGCCCTATAGGAAACACAGGAGAGTAGAAGAGTGCTGTTTTCTCAAAAGCAGAGTGTGTTTCTTGCAAGGCGAGCTAGCGTTTGTTTCCCAGTCCTAAACGGAGTTGAATCCCATGCAGTTTCAGGTCCTACGAGCAAGAGTTGTTTTCTGCTAAGAAGAGTCACTATTGCGCTCCCATTGCCATACACAGTGCAAATAGCACTCGCGTCTGTTCCCAGCAAGTACAGTGTATTGGACTGAAGAGAAGCTACTGTTCTGGTCAGTTTCCTAAGCAGAGTTGAACTAGATATGCCCCGTGTGTGTAGGAAGCACAGTTGTTTTGTTCTGAGCAAGCTCACTGTTCTGGCCCTATAGGAAACACAGGAGAGTAGAAGAGTGCTGTTTTCTCAAAAGCAGAGTGTGTTTCTTGCAAGGCGAGCTAGCGTTTGTTTCCCAGTCCTAAACGGAGTTGAATCCCATGCAGTTTCTGGTCCTACGAGCAAGAGTTGTTTTCTGCTAAGAAGAGTCACTATTGTGCTCCCATTGCCATACACAGTGCAAATAGCACTCGCGTCTGTTCCCAGCAAGTACAGTGTATTGGACTGAAGAGAAGCTACTGTTCTGGTCAGTTTCCTAAGCAGAGTTGAACTAGATATGCCCCGTGTGTGTAGGAAGCACAGTTGTTTTGTTCTGAGCAAGCTCACTGTTCTGGCCCTATAGGAAACACAGGAGAGTAGAAGAGTGCTGTTTTCTCAAAAGCAGAGTGTGTTTCTTGCAAGGCGAGCAAGCGTTTGTTTCCCAGTCCTAAACGGAGTTGAATCCCATGCAGATTCTGGTCCTACGAGCAAGAGTTGTTTTCTGCTAAGAAGAGTCACTATTGTGCTCCCATTGCCATACACAGTGCAAATAGCACTCGCGTCTGTTCCCAGCAAGTACAGTGTATTGGACTGAAGAGAAGCTACTGTTCTGGTCAGTTTCCTAAGCAGAGTTGAACTAGATATGCCCCGTGTGTGTAGGAAGCACAGTTCTTTTGTTCTGAGCAAGCTCACTGTTCTGGCCCTACAGGAAACACAGGAGAGTAGAAGAGTGCTGTTTTCTCAAAAGCAGAGTGTGTTTCTTGCAAGGCGAGCTAGTGTTTGTTTCCCAGTCCTAAACGGAGTAGAATCCCATGCAGTTTCTGGTCCTACGAGCAAGAGTTGTTTTCTGCTAAGAAGAGTCACTATTGCGCTCCCATTGCCATACACAGTGCAAATAGCACTCGCGTCTGTTCCCAGCAAGTACAGTGTATTGGACTGAAGAGAAGCTACTGTTCTGGTCAGTTTCCTAAGCAGAGTTGAACTAGATATGCCCCGTGTGTGTAGGAAGCACAGTTCTTTGGTTCTGAGCAAGCTCACTGTTCTGGCCCTATAGGAAACACAGGAGAGTAGAAGAGTGCTGTTTTCTCAAAAGCAGAGTGTGTTTCTTGCAAGGCGAGCTAGCGTTTGTTTCCCAGTCCTAAACGGAGTAGAATCCCATGCAGTTTCTGGTCCTACGAGCACGAGTTGTTTTCTGCTAAGAAGAGTCACTATTGCGCTCCCATTGCCATACACAGTGCAAATAGCACTCGCGTCTGTTCCCAGCAAGTACAGTGTATTGGACTGAAGAGAAGCTACTGTTCTGGTCAGTTTCCTAAGCAGAGTTGAACTAGATATGCCCCGTGTGTGTAGGAAGCACAGTTCTTTTGTTCTGAGCAAGCTCACTGTTCTGGCCCTATAGGAAACACAGGAGAGTAGAAGAGTGCTGTTTTCTCAAAAGCAGAGTGTGTTTCTTGCAAGGCGAGCTAGCGTTTGTTTCCCAGTCCTAAACGGAGTTGAATCCCATGCAGTTTCTGGTCCTACGAGCAAGAGTTGTTTTCTGCTAAGAAGAGCCACTATTGCGCTCCCATTGCCATACACAGTGCAAATAGCACTCGCGTCTGTTCCCAGCAAGTACAGTGTATTGGACTGAAGAGAAGCTACTGTTCTGGTCAGTTTCCTAAGCAGAGTTGAACTAGATATGCCCCGTGTGTGTAGGAAGCACAGTTCTTTTGTTCTGAGCAAGCTCACTGTTCTGGCCCTATAGGAAACACAGGAGAGTAGAAGAGTGCTGTTTTCTCAAAAGCAGAGTGTGTTTCTTGCAAGGCGAGCTAGCGTTTGTTTCCCAGTCCTAAACGGAGTTGAATCCCATGCAGATTCTGGTCCTAGGAGCAAGAGTTGTTTTCTGCTAAGAAGAGTCACTATTGCGCTCCCATTGCCATACACAGTGCAAATAGCACTCGCGTCTGTTCCCAGCAAGTACAGTGTATTGGACTGAAGAGAAGCTACTGTTCTGGTCAGTTTCCTAAGCAGAGTTGAACTAGATATGCCCCGTGTGTGTAGGAAGCACAGTTGTTTTGTTCTGAGCAAGCTCACTGTTCTGGCCCTATAGGAAACACAGGAGAGTAGAAGAGTGCTGTTTTCTCAAAAGCAGAGTGTGTTTCTTGCAAGGCGAGCTAGCGTTTGTTTCCCAGTCCTAAACGGAGTTGAATCCCATGCAGTTTCTGGTCCTACGAGCAAGAGTTGTTTTCTGCTAAGAAGAGTCACTATTGCGCTCCCATTGCCATACACAGTGCAAATAGCACTCGCGTCTGTTCCCAGCAAGTACAGTGTATTGGACTGAAGAGAAGCTACTGTTCTGGTCAGTTTCCTAAGCAGAGTTGAACTAGATATGCCCCGTGTGTGTAGGAAGCACAGTTCTTTGGTTCTGAGCAAGCTCACTGTTCTGGCCCTATAGGAAACACAGGAGAGTAGAAGAGTGCTGTTTTCTCAAAAGCAGAGTGTGTTTCTTGCAAGGCGAGCTAGCGTTTGTTTCCCAGTCCTAAACGGAGTTGAATCCCATGCAGTTTCTGGTCCTACGAGCAAGAGTTGTTTTCTGCTAAGAAGAGCCACTATTGCGCTCCCATTGCCATACACAGTGCAAATAGCACTCGCGTCTGTTCCCAGCAAGTACAGTGTATTGGACTGAAGAGAAGCTACTGTTCTGGTCAGTTTCCTAAGCAGAGTTGAACTAGATATGCCCCGTGTGTGTAGGAAGCACAGTTCTTTTGTTCTGAGCAAGCTCACTGTTCTGGCCCTATAGGAAACACAGGAGAGTAGAAGAGTGCTGTTTTCTCAAAAGCAGAGTGTGTTTCTTGCAAGGCGAGCTAGCGTTTGTTTCCCAGTCCTAAACGGAGTTGAATCCCATGCAGTTTCTGGTCTTACCAGCAAGAGTTGTTTTCTGCTAAGAAGAGTCACTATTGCGCTCCCATTGCCATACACAGTGCAAATAGCACTCGCGTCTGTTCCCAGCAAGTACAGTGTATTGGACTGAAGAGAAGCTACTGTTCTGGTCAGTTTCCTAAGCAGAGTTGAACTAGATATGCCCCGTGTGTGTAGGAAGCACAGTTGTTTTGTTCTGAGCAAGCTCACTGTTCTGGCCCTATAGGAAACACAGGAGAGTAGAAGAGTGCTGTTTTCTCAAAAGCAGAGTGTGTTTCTTGCAAGGCGAGCTAGCGTTTGTTTCCCAGTCCTAAACGGAGTTGAATCCCATGCAGTTTCTGGTCCTACGAGCACGAGTTGTTTTCTGCTAAGAAGAGTCACTATTGCGCTCCCATTGCCATACACAGTGCAAATAGCACTCGCGTCTGTTCCCAGCAAGTACAGTGTATTGGACTGAAGAGAAGCTACTGTTCTGGTCAGTTTCCTAAGCAGAGTTGAACTAGATATGCCCCGTGTGTGTAGGAAGCACAGTTCTTTTTTTCTGAGCAAGCTCACTGTTCTGGCCCTATAGGAAACACAGGAGAGTAGAAGAGTGCTGTTTTCTCAAAAGCAGAGTGTGTTTCTTGCAAGGCGAGCTAGCGTTTGTTTCCCAGTCCTAAACGGAGTTGAATCCCATGCAGTTTCAGGTCCTACGAGCAAGAGTTGTTTTCTGCTAAGAAGAGTCACTATTGCGCTCCCATTGCCATACACAGTGCAAATAGCACTCGCGTCTGTTCCCAGCAAGTACAGTGTATTGGACTGAAGAGAAGCTACTGTTCTGGTCAGTTTCCTAAGCAGAGTTGAACTAGATATGCCCCGTGTGTGTAGGAAGCACAGTTCTTTGGTTCTGAGCAAGCTCACTGTTCTGGCCCTATAGGAAACACAGGAGAGTAGAAGAGTGCTGTTTTCTCAAAAGCAGAGTGTGTTTCTTGCAAGGCGAGCTAGCGTTTGTTTCCCAGTCCTAAACGGAGTTGAATCCCATGCAGTTTCTGGTCCTACGAGCAAGAGTTGTTTTCTGCTAAGAAGAGCCACTATTGCGCTCCCATTGCCATACACAGTGCAAATAGCACTCGCGTCTGTTCCCAGCAAGTACAGTGTATTGGACTGAAGAGAAGCTACTGTTCTGGTCAGTTTCCTAAGCAGAGTTGAACTAGATATGCCCCGTGTGTGTAGGAAGCACAGTTGTTTTGTTCTGAGCAAGCTCACTGTTCTGGCCCTATAGGAAACACAGGAGAGTAGAAGAGTGCTGTTTTCTCAAAAGCAGAGTGTGTTTCTTGCAAGGCGAGCTAGCGTTTGTTTCCCAGTCCTAAACGGAGTTGAATCCCATGCAGTTTCTGGTCCTACGAGCACGAGTTGTTTTCTGCTAAGAAGAGTCACTATTGCGCTCCCATTGCCATACACAGTGCAAATAGCACTCGCGTCTGTTCCCAGCAAGTACAGTGTATTGGACTGAAGAGAAGCTACTGTTCTGGTCAGTTTCCTAAGCAGAGTTGAACTAGATATGCCCCGTGTGTGTAGGAAGCACAGTTCTTTTGTTCTGAGCAAGCTCACTGTTCTGGCCCTATAGGAAACACAGGAGAGTAGAAGAGTGCTGTTTTCTCAAAAGCAGAGTGTGTTTCTTGCAAGGCGAGCTAGCGTTTGTTTCCCAGTCCTAAACGGAGTTGAATCCCATGCAGTTTCTGGTCCTACGAGCAAGAGTTGTTTTCTGCTAAGAAGAGTCACTATTGCGCTCCCATTGCCATACACAGTGCAAATAGCACTCGCGTCTGTTCCCAGCAAGTACAGTGTATTGGACTGAAGAGAAGCTACTGTTCTGGTCAGTTTCCTAAGCAGAGTTGAACTAGATATGCCCCGTGTGTGTAGGAAGCACAGTTCTTTTTTTCTGAGCAAGCTCACTGTTCTGGCCCTATAGGAAACACAGGAGAGTAGAAGAGTGCTGTTTTCTCAAAAGCAGAGTGTGTTTCTTGCAAGGCGAGCTAGCGTTTGTTTCCCAGTCCTAAACGGAGTTGAATCCCATGCAGTTTCAGGTCCTACGAGCAAGAGTTGTTTTCTGCTAAGAAGAGTCACTATTGCGCTCCCATTGCCATACACAGTGCAAATAGCACTCGCGTCTGTTCCCAGCAAGTACAGTGTATTGGACTGAAGAGAAGCTACTGTTCTGGTCAGTTTCCTAAGCAGAGTTGAACTAGATATGCCCCGTGTGTGTAGGAAGCACAGTTGTTTTGTTCTGAGCAAGCTCACTGTTCTGGCCCTATAGGAAACACAGGAGAGTAGAAGAGTGCTGTTTTCTCAAAAGCAGAGTGTGTTTCTTGCAAGGCGAGCTAGCGTTTGTTTCCCAGTCCTAAACGGAGTTGAATCCCATGCAGTTTCTGGTCCTACGAGCAAGAGTTGTTTTCTGCTAAGAAGAGTCACTATTGTGCTCCCATTGCCATACACAGTGCAAATAGCACTCGCGTCTGTTCCCAGCAAGTACAGTGTATTGGACTGAAGAGAAGCTACTGTTCTGGTCAGTTTCCTAAGCAGAGTTGAACTAGATATGCCCCGTGTGTGTAGGAAGCACAGTTGTTTTGTTCTGAGCAAGCTCACTGTTCTGGCCCTATAGGAAACACAGGAGAGTAGAAGAGTGCTGTTTTCTCAAAAGCAGAGTGTGTTTCTTGCAAGGCGAGCAAGCGTTTGTTTCCCAGTCCTAAACGGAGTTGAATCCCATGCAGATTCTGGTCCTACGAGCAAGAGTTGTTTTCTGCTAAGAAGAGTCACTATTGTGCTCCCATTGCCATACACAGTGCAAATAGCACTCGCGTCTGTTCCCAGCAAGTACAGTGTATTGGACTGAAGAGAAGCTACTGTTCTGGTCAGTTTCCTAAGCAGAGTTGAACTAGATATGCCCCGTGTGTGTAGGAAGCACAGTTCTTTTGTTCTGAGCAAGCTCACTGTTCTGGCCCTACAGGAAACACAGGAGAGTAGAAGAGTGCTGTTTTCTCAAAAGCAGAGTGTGTTTCTTGCAAGGCGAGCTAGTGTTTGTTTCCCAGTCCTAAACGGAGTAGAATCCCATGCAGTTTCTGGTCCTACGAGCAAGAGTTGTTTTCTGCTAAGAAGAGTCACTATTGCGCTCCCATTGCCATACACAGTGCAAATAGCACTCGCGTCTGTTCCCAGCAAGTACAGTGTATTGGACTGAAGAGAAGCTACTGTTCTGGTCAGTTTCCTAAGCAGAGTTGAACTAGATATGCCCCGTGTGTGTAGGAAGCACAGTTCTTTGGTTCTGAGCAAGCTCACTGTTCTGGCCCTATAGGAAACACAGGAGAGTAGAAGAGTGCTGTTTTCTCAAAAGCAGAGTGTGTTTCTTGCAAGGCGAGCTAGCGTTTGTTTCCCAGTCCTAAACGGAGTAGAATCCCATGCAGTTTCTGGTCCTACGAGCACGAGTTGTTTTCTGCTAAGAAGAGTCACTATTGCGCTCCCATTGCCATACACAGTGCAAATAGCACTCGCGTCTGTTCCCAGCAAGTACAGTGTATTGGACTGAAGAGAAGCTACTGTTCTGGTCAGTTTCCTAAGCAGAGTTGAACTAGATATGCCCCGTGTGTGTAGGAAGCACAGTTCTTTTGTTCTGAGCAAGCTCACTGTTCTGGCCCTATAGGAAACACAGGAGAGTAGAAGAGTGCTGTTTTCTCAAAAGCAGAGTGTGTTTCTTGCAAGGCGAGCTAGCGTTTGTTTCCCAGTCCTAAACGGAGTTGAATCCCATGCAGTTTCTGGTCCTACGAGCAAGAGTTGTTTTCTGCTAAGAAGAGCCACTATTGCGCTCCCATTGCCATACACAGTGCAAATAGCACTCGCGTCTGTTCCCAGCAAGTACAGTGTATTGGACTGAAGAGAAGCTACTGTTCTGGTCAGTTTCCTAAGCAGAGTTGAACTAGATATGCCCCGTGTGTGTAGGAAGCACAGTTCTTTTGTTCTGAGCAAGCTCACTGTTCTGGCCCTATAGGAAACACAGGAGAGTAGAAGAGTGCTGTTTTCTCAAAAGCAGAGTGTGTTTCTTGCAAGGCGAGCTAGCGTTTGTTTCCCAGTCCTAAACGGAGTTGAATCCCATGCAGATTCTGGTCCTAGGAGCAAGAGTTGTTTTCTGCTAAGAAGAGTCACTATTGCGCTCCCATTGCCATACACAGTGCAAATAGCACTCGCGTCTGTTCCCAGCAAGTACAGTGTATTGGACTGAAGAGAAGCTACTGTTCTGGTCAGTTTCCTAAGCAGAGTTGAACTAGATATGCCCCGTGTGTGTAGGAAGCACAGTTGTTTTGTTCTGAGCAAGCTCACTGTTCTGGCCCTATAGGAAACACAGGAGAGTAGAAGAGTGCTGTTTTCTCAAAAGCAGAGTGTGTTTCTTGCAAGGCGAGCTAGCGTTTGTTTCCCAGTCCTAAACGGAGTTGAATCCCATGCAGTTTCTGGTCCTACGAGCAAGAGTTGTTTTCCTGCTAAGAAGAGTCACTATTGCGCTCCCATTGCCATACACAGTGCAAATAGCACTCGCGTCTGTTCCCAGCAAGTACAGTGTATTGGACTGAAGAGAAGCTACTGTTCTGGTCAGTTTCCTAAGCAGAGTTGAACTAGATATGCCCCGTGTGTGTAGGAAGCACAGTTCTTTGGTTCTGAGCAAGCTCACTGTTCTGGCCCTATAGGAAACACAGGAGAGTAGAAGAGTGCTGTTTTCTCAAAAGCAGAGTGTGTTTCTTGCAAGGCGAGCTAGCGTTTGTTTCCCAGTCCTAAACGGAGTTGAATCCCATGCAGTTTCTGGTCCTACGAGCAAGAGTTGTTTTCTGCTAAGAAGAGCCACTATTGCGCTCCCATTGCCATACACAGTGCAAATAGCACTCGCGTCTGTTCCCAGCAAGTACAGTGTATTGGACTGAAGAGAAGCTACTGTTCTGGTCAGTTTCCTAAGCAGAGTTGAACTAGATATGCCCCGTGTGTGTAGGAAGCACAGTTCTTTTGTTCTGAGCAAGCTCACTGTTCTGGCCCTATAGGAAACACAGGAGAGTAGAAGAGTGCTGTTTTCTCAAAAGCAGAGTGTGTTTCTTGCAAGGCGAGCTAGCGTTTGTTTCCCAGTCCTAAACGGAGTTGAATCCCATGCAGTTTCTGGTCTTACCAGCAAGAGTTGTTTTCTGCTAAGAAGAGTCACTATTGCGCTCCCATTGCCATACACAGTGCAAATAGCACTCGCGTCTGTTCCCAGCAAGTACAGTGTATTGGACTGAAGAGAAGCTACTGTTCTGGTCAGTTTCCTAAGCAGAGTTGAACTAGATATGCCCCGTGTGTGTAGGAAGCACAGTTGTTTTGTTCTGAGCAAGCTCACTGTTCTGGCCCTATAGGAAACACAGGAGAGTAGAAGAGTGCTGTTTTCTCAAAAGCAGAGTGTGTTTCTTGCAAGGCGAGCTAGCGTTTGTTTCCCAGTCCTAAACGGAGTTGAATCCCATGCAGTTTCTGGTCCTACGAGCACGAGTTGTTTTCTGCTAAGAAGAGTCACTATTGCGCTCCCATTGCCATACACAGTGCAAATAGCACTCGCGTCTGTTCCCAGCAAGTACAGTGTATTGGACTGAAGAGAAGCTACTGTTCTGGTCAGTTTCCTAAGCAGAGTTGAACTAGATATGCCCCGTGTGTGTAGGAAGCACAGTTCTTTTTTTCTGAGCAAGCTCACTGTTCTGGCCCTATAGGAAACACAGGAGAGTAGAAGAGTGCTGTTTTCTCAAAAGCAGAGTGTGTTTCTTGCAAGGCGAGCTAGCGTTTGTTTCCCAGTCCTAAACGGAGTTGAATCCCATGCAGTTTCAGGTCCTACGAGCAAGAGTTGTTTTCTGCTAAGAAGAGTCACTATTGCGCTCCCATTGCCATACACAGTGCAAATAGCACTCGCGTCTGTTCCCAGCAAGTACAGTGTATTGGACTGAAGAGAAGCTACTGTTCTGGTCAGTTTCCTAAGCAGAGTTGAACTAGATATGCCCCGTGTGTGTAGGAAGCACAGTTCTTTGGTTCTGAGCAAGCTCACTGTTCTGGCCCTATAGGAAACACAGGAGAGTAGAAGAGTGCTGTTTTCTCAAAAGCAGAGTGTGTTTCTTGCAAGGCGAGCTAGCGTTTGTTTCCCAGTCCTAAACGGAGTTGAATCCCATGCAGTTTCTGGTCCTACGAGCAAGAGTTGTTTTCTGCTAAGAAGAGCCACTATTGCGCTCCCATTGCCATACACAGTGCAAATAGCACTCGCGTCTGTTCCCAGCAAGTACAGTGTATTGGACTGAAGAGAAGCTACTGTTCTGGTCAGTTTCCTAAGCAGAGTTGAACTAGATATGCCCCGTGTGTGTAGGAAGCACAGTTGTTTTGTTCTGAGCAAGCTCACTGTTCTGGCCCTATAGGAAACACAGGAGAGTAGAAGAGTGCTGTTTTCTCAAAAGCAGAGTGTGTTTCTTGCAAGGCGAGCTAGCGTTTGTTTCCCAGTCCTAAACGGAGTTGAATCCCATGCAGTTTCTGGTCCTACGAGCACGAGTTGTTTTCTGCTAAGAAGAGTCACTATTGCGCTCCCATTGCCATACACAGTGCAAATAGCACTCGCGTCTGTTCCCAGCAAGTACAGTGTATTGGACTGAAGAGAAGCTACTGTTCTGGTCAGTTTCCTAAGCAGAGTTGAACTAGATATGCCCCGTGTGTGTAGGAAGCACAGTTGTTTTGTTCTGAGCAAGCTCACTGTTCTGGCCCTATAGGAAACACAGGAGAGTAGAAGAGTGCTGTTTTCTCAAAAGCAGAGTGTGTTTCTTGCAAGGCGAGCTAGCGTTTGTTTCCCAGTCCTAAACGGAGTTGAATCCCATGCAGATTCTGGTCCTACGAGCAAGAGTTGTTTTCTGCTAAGAAGAGTCACTATTGTGCTCCCATTGCCATACACAGTGCAAATAGCACTCGCGTCTGTTCCCAGCAAGTACAGTGTATTGGACTGAAGAGAAGCTACTGTTCTGGTCAGTTTCCTAAGCAGAGTTGAACTAGATATGCCCCGTGTGTGTAGGAAGCACAGTTCTTTTGTTCTGAGCAAGCTCACTGTTCTGGCCCTACAGGAAACACAGGAGAGTAGAAGAGTGCTGTTTTCTCAAAAGCAGAGTGTGTTTCTTGCAAGGCGAGCTAGTGTTTGTTTCCCAGTCCTAAACGGAGTAGAATCCCATGCAGTTTCTGGTCCTACGAGCAAGAGTTGTTTTCTGCTAAGAAGAGTCACTATTGCGCTCCCATTGCCATACACAGTGCAAATAGCACTCGCGTCTGTTCCCAGCAAGTACAGTGTATTGGACTGAAGAGAAGCTACTGTTCTGGTCAGTTTCCTAAGCAGAGTTGAACTAGATATGCCCCGTGTGTGTAGGAAGCACAGTTCTTTGGTTCTGAGCAAGCTCACTGTTCTGGCCCTATAGGAAACACAGGAGAGTAGAAGAGTGCTGTTTTCTCAAAAGCAGAGTGTGTTTCTTGCAAGGCGAGCTAGCGTTTGTTTCCCAGTCCTAAACGGAGTAGAATCCCATGCAGTTTCTGGTCCTACGAGCAAGAGTTGTTTTCTGCTAAGAAGAGTCACTATTGCGCTCCCATTGCCATACACAGTGCAAATAGCACTCGCGTCTGTTCCCAGCAAGTACAGTGTATTGGACTGAAGAGAAGCTACTGTTCTGGTCAGTTTCCTAAGCAGAGTTGAACTAGATATGCCCCGTGTGTGTAGGAAGCACAGTTCTTTTGTTCTGAGCAAGCTCACTGTTCTGGCCCTATAGGAAACACAGGAGAGTAGAAGAGTGCTGTTTTCTCAAAAGCAGAGTGTGTTTCTTGCAAGGCGAGCTAGCGTTTGTTTCCCAGTCCTAAACGGAGTTGAATCCCATGCAGTTTCTGGTCCTACGAGCAAGAGTTGTTTTCTGCTAAGAAGAGCCACTATTGCGCTCCCATTGCCATACACAGTGCAAATAGCACTCGCGTCTGTTCCCAGCAAGTACAGTGTATTGGACTGAAGAGAAGCTACTGTTCTGGTCAGTTTCCTAAGCAGAGTTGAACTAGATATGCCCCGTGTGTGTAGGAAGCACAGTTCTTTTGTTCTGAGCAAGCTCACTGTTCTGGCCCTATAGGAAACACAGGAGAGTAGAAGAGTGCTGTTTTCTCAAAAGCAGAGTGTGTTTCTTGCAAGGCGAGCTAGCGTTTGTTTCCCAGTCCTAAACGGAGTTGAATCCCATGCAGATTCTGGTCCTAGGAGCAAGAGTTGTTTTCTGCTAAGAAGAGTCACTATTGCGCTCCCATTGCCATACACAGTGCAAATAGCACTCGCGTCTGTTCCCAGCAAGTACAGTGTATTGGACTGAAGAGAAGCTACTGTTCTGGTCAGTTTCCTAAGCAGAGTTGAACTAGATATGCCCCGTGTGTGTAGGAAGCACAGTTGTTTTGTTCTGAGCAAGCTCACTGTTCTGGCCCTATAGGAAACACAGGAGAGTAGAAGAGTGCTGTTTTCTCAAAAGCAGAGTGTGTTTCTTGCAAGGCGAGCTAGCGTTTGTTTCCCAGTCCTAAACGGAGTTGAATCCCATGCAGTTTCTGGTCCTACGAGCAAGAGTTGTTTTCTGCTAAGAAGAGTCACTATTGCGCTCCCATTGCCATACACAGTGCAAATAGCACTCGCGTCTGTTCCCAGCAAGTACAGTGTATTGGACTGAAGAGAAGCTACTGTTCTGGTCAGTTTCCTAAGCAGAGTTGAACTAGATATGCCCCGTGTGTGTAGGAAGCACAGTTCTTTGGTTCTGAGCAAGCTCACTGTTCTGGCCCTATAGGAAACACAGGAGAGTAGAAGAGTGCTGTTTTCTCAAAAGCAGAGTGTGTTTCTTGCAAGGCGAGCTAGCGTTTGTTTCCCAGTCCTAAACGGAGTTGAATCCCATGCAGTTTCTGGTCCTACGAGCAAGAGTTGTTTTCTGCTAAGAAGAGCCACTATTGCGCTCCCATTGCCATACACAGTGCAAATAGCACTCGCGTCTGTTCCCAGCAAGTACAGTGTATTGGACTGAAGAGAAGCTACTGTTCTGGTCAGTTTCCTAAGCAGAGTTGAACTAGATATGCCCCGTGTGTGTAGGAAGCACAGTTCTTTTGTTCTGAGCAAGCTCACTGTTCTGGCCCTATAGGAAACACAGGAGAGTAGAAGAGTGCTGTTTTCTCAAAAGCAGAGTGTGTTTCTTGCAAGGCGAGCTAGCGTTTGTTTCCCAGTCCTAAACGGAGTTGAATCCCATGCAGTTTCTGGTCTTACCAGCAAGAGTTGTTTTCTGCTAAGAAGAGTCACTATTGCGCTCCCATTGCCATACACAGTGCAAATAGCACTCGCGTCTGTTCCCAGCAAGTACAGTGTATTGGACTGAAGAGAAGCTACTGTTCTGGTCAGTTTCCTAAGCAGAGTTGAACTAGATATGCCCCGTGTGTGTAGGAAGCACAGTTCTTTTGTTCTGAGCAAGCTCACTGTTCTGGCCCTATAGGAAACACAGGAGAGTAGAAGAGTGCTGTTTTCTCAAAAGCAGAGTGTGTTTCTTGCAAGGCGAGCTAGCGTTTGTTTCCCAGTCCTAAACGGAGTTGAATCCCATGCAGTTTCTGGTCCTACGAGCAAGAGTTGTTTTCTGCTTAGAAGAGTCACTATTGCGCTCCCATTGCCATACACAGTGCAAATAGCACTCGCGTCTGTTCCCAGCAAGTACAGTGTATTGGACTGAAGAGAAGCTACTGTTCTTGTCAGTTTCCTAAGCAGAGTTGAACTAGATATGCCCCGTGTGTGTAGGAAGCACAGTTCTTTTGTTCTGAGCAAGCTCACTGTTCTGGCCCTACAGGAAACACAGGAGAGTAGAAGAGTGCTGTTTTCTCAAAAGCAGAGTGTGTTTCTTGCAAGGCGAGCTAGCGTTTGTTTCCCAGTCCTAAACGGAGTAGAATCCCATGCAGTTTCTGGTCCTACGAGCAAGAGTTGTTTTCTGCTAAGAAGAGTCACTATTGCGCTCCCATTGCCATACACAGTGCAAATAGCACTCGCGTCTGTTCCCAGCAAGTACAGTGTATTGGACTGAAGAGAAGCTACGGTTCTGGTCAGTTTCCTAAGCAGAGTTGAACTAGATATGCCCCGTGTGTGTAGGAAGCACAGTTCTTTGGTTCTGAGCAAGCTCACTGTTCTGGCCCTATAGGAAACACAGGAGAGTAGAAGAGTGCTGTTTTCTCAAAAGCAGAGTGTGTTTCTTGCAAGGCGAGCTAGCGTTTGTTTCCCAGTCCTAAACGGAGTAGAATCCCATGCAGTTTCTGGTCCTACGAGCAAGAGTTGTTTTCTGCTAAGAAGAGTCACTATTGCGCTCCCATTGCCATACACAGTGCAAATAGCACTCGCGTCTGTTCCCAGCAAGTACAGTGTATTGGACTGAAGAGAATCTACTGTTCTGGTCAGTTTCCTAAGCAGAGTTGAACTAGATATGCCCCGTGTGTGTAGGAAGCACAGTTCTTTGGTTCTGAGCAAGCTCACTGTTCTGGCCCTATAGGAAACACAGGAGAGTAGAAGAGTGCTGTTTTCTCAAAAGCAGAGTGTGTTTCTTGCAAGGCGAGCTAGCGTTTGTTTCCCAGTCCTAAACGGAGTTGAATCCCATGCAGTTTCTGGTCCTACGAGCAAGAGTTGTTTTCTGCTAAGAAGAGCCACTATTGCGCTCCCATTGCCATACACAGTGCAAATAGCACTCGCGTCTGTTCCAAGCAAGTACAGTGTATTGGACTGAAGAGAAGCTACTGTTCTGGTCAGTTTCCTAAGCAGAGTTGAACTAGATATGCCCCGTGTGTGTAGGAAGCACAGTTGTTTTGTTCTGAGCAAGCTCACTGTTCTGGCCCTATAGGAAACACAGGAGAGTAGAAGAGTGCTGTTTTCTCAAAAGCAGAGTGTGTTTCTTGCAAGGCGAGCTAGCGTTTGTTTCCCAGTCCTAAACGGAGTTGAATCCCATGCAGTTTCTGGTCCTACGAGCAAGAGTTGTTCTCTGCTAAGAAGAGCCACTATTGCGCTCCCATTGCCATACACAGTGCAAATAGCACTCGCGTCTGTTCCCAGCAAGTACAGTGTATTGGACTGAAGAGAAGCTACTGTTCTGGTCAGTTTCCTAAGCAGAGTTGAACTAGATATGCCCCGTGTGTGTAGGAAGCACAGTTCTTTTGTTCTGAGCAAGCTCACTGTTCTGGCCCTATAGGAAACACAGGAGAGTAGAAGAGTGCTGTTTTCTCAAAAGCAGAGTGTGTTTCTTGCAAGGCGAGCTAGCGTTTGTTTCCCAGTCCTAAACGGAGTTGAATCCCATGCAGTTTCTGGTCCTACGAGCAAGAGTTGTTTTCTGCTAAGAAGAGTCACTATTGCGCTCCCATTGCCATACACAGTGCAAATAGCACTCGAGTCTGTTCCCAGCAAGTACAGTGTATTGGACTGAAGAGAAGCTACTGTTCTGGTCAGTTTCCTAAGCAGAGTTGAACTAGATATGCCCCGTGTGTGTAGGAAGCACAGTTCTTTTGTTCTGAGCAAGCTCACTGTTCTGGCCCTATAGGAAACACAGGAGAGTAGAAGAGTGCTGTTTTCTCAAAAGCAGAGTGTGTTTCTTGCAAGGCGAGCCAGCGTTTGTTTCCCAGTCCTAAACGGAGTTGAATCCCATGCAGATTCTGCTCCTACGAGCAAGAGTTGTTTTCTGCTAAGAAGAGTCACTATTGTGCTCCCATTGCCATACACAGTGCAAATAGCACTCGCGTCTGTTCCCAGCAAGTACAGTGTATTGGACTGAAGAGAAGCTACTGTTCTTGTCAGTTTCCTAAGCAGAGTTGAACTAGATATGCCCCGTGTGTGTAGGAAGCACAGTTGTTTTGTTCTGAGCAAGCTCACTGTTCTGGCCCTATAGGAAACACAGGAGAGTAGAAGAGTGCTGTTTTCTCAAAAGCAGAGTGTGTTTCTTGCAAGGCGAGCTAGCGTTTGTTTCCCAGTCCTAAACGGAGTTGAATCCCATGCAGTTTCTGGTCCTACGAGCACGAGTTGTTTTCTGCTAAGAAGAGTCACTCTTGCGCTCCCATTGCCATACACAGTGCAAATAGCACTCGCGTCTGTTCCCAGCAAGTACAGTGTATTGGACTGAAGAGAAGCTACTGTTCTGGTCAGTTTCCTAAGCAGAGTTGAACTAGATATGCCCCGTGTGTGTAGGAAGCACAGTTCTTTTGTTCTGAGCAAGCTCACTGTTCTGGCCCTATAGGAAACACAGGAGAGTAGAAGAGTGCTGTTTTCTCAAAAGCAGAGTGTGTTTCTTGCAAGGCGAGCTAGCGTTTGTTTCCCAGTCCTAAACGGAGTTGAATCCCATGCAATTTCTGGTCCTACGAGCAAGAGTTGTTTTCTGCTAAGAAGAGCCACTATTGCGCTCCCATTGCCATACACAGTGCAAATAGCACTCGCGTCTGTTCCCAGCAAGTACAGTGTATTGGACTGAAGAGAAGCTACTGTTCTGGTCAGTTTCCTAAGCAGAGTTGAACTAGATATGCCCCGTGTGTGTAGGAAGCACAGTTCTTTTGTTCTGAGCAAGCTCACTGTTCTGGCCCTATAGGAAACACAGGAGAGTAGAAGAGTGCTGTTTTCTCAAAAGCAGAGTGTGTTTCTTGCAAGGCGAGCTAGCGTTTGTTTCCCAGTCCTAAACGGAGTTGAATCCCATGCAGATTCTGGTCCTATGAGCAAGAGTTGTTTTCTGCTAAGAAGAGTCACTATTGCGCTCCCATTGCCATACACAGTGCAAATAGCACTCGCGTCTGTTCCCAGCAAGTACAGTGTATTGGACTGAAGAGAAGCTACTGTTCTGGTCAGTTTCCTAAGCAGAGTTGAACTAGATATGCCCCGTGTGTGTAGGAAGCATAGTTGTTTTGTTCTGAGCAAGCTCACTGTTCTGGCCCTATAGGAAACACAGGAGAGTAGAAGAGTGCTGTTTTCTCAAAAGCAGAGTGTGTTTCTTGCAAGGCGAGCTAGCGTTTGTTTCCCAGTCCTAAACGGAGTTGAATCCCATGCAGTTTCTGGTCCTACGAGCAAGAGTTGTTTTCTGCTAAGAAGAGTCACTATTGCGCTCCCATTGCCATACACAGTGCAAATAGCACTCGCGTCTGTTCCCAGCAAGTACAGTGTATTGGACTGAAGAGAAGCTACTGTTCTGGTCAGTTTCCTAAGCAGAGTTGAACTAGATATGCCCCGTGTGTGTAGGAAGCACAGTTCTTTGGTTCTGAGCAAGCTCACTGTTCTGGCCCTATAGGAAACACAGGAGAGTAGAAGAGTGCTGTTTTCTCAAAAGCAGAGTGTGTTTCTTGCAAGGCGAGCTAGCGTTTGTTTCCCAGTCCTAAACGGAGTTGAATCCCATGCAGTTTCTGGTCCTACGAGCAAGAGTTGTTTTCTGCTAAGAAGAGCCACTATTGCGCTCCCATTGCCATACACAGTGCAAATAGCACTCGCGTCTGTTCCCAGCAAGTACAGTGTATTGGACTGAAGAGAAGCTACTGTTCTGGTCAGTTTCCTAAGCAGAGTTGAACTAGATATGCCCCGTGTGTGTAGGAAGCACAGTTCTTTTGTTCTGAGCAAGCTCACTGTTCTGGCCCTATAGGAAACACAGGAGAGTAGAAGAGTGCTGTTTTCTCAAAAGCAGAGTGTGTTTCTTGCAAGGCGAGCTAGCGTTTGTTTCCCAGTCCTAAACGGAGTTGAATCCCATGCAGTTTCTGGTCCTACGAGCACGAGTTGTTTTCTGCTAAGAAGAGCCACTATTGCGCTCCCATTGCCATACACAGTGCAAATAGCACTCGCGTCTGTTCCCAGCAAGTACAGTGTATTGGACTGAAGAGAAGCTACTGTTCTGGTCAGTTTCCTAAGCAGAGTTGAACTAGATATGCCCCGTGTGTGTAGGAAGCACAGTTCTTTTGTTCTGAGCAAGCTCACTGTTCTGGCCCTATAGGAAACACAGGAGAGTAGAAGAGTGCTGTTTTCTCAAAAGCAGAGTGTGTTTCTTGCAAGGCGAGCTAGCGTTTGTTTCCCAGTCCTAAACGGAGTTGAATCCCATGCAGTTTCTGGTCTTACCAGCAAGAGTTGTTTTCTGCTAAGAAGAGTCACTATTGCGCTCCCATTGCCATACACAGTGCAAATAGCACTCGCGTCTGTTCCCAGCAAGTACAGTGTATTGGACTGAAGAGAAGCTACTGTTCTGGTCAGTTTCCTAAGCAGAGTTGAACTAGATATGCCCCGTGTGTGTAGGAAGCACAGTTCTTTTGTTCTGAGCAAGCTCACTGTTCTGGCCCTATAGGAAACACAGGAGAGTAGAAGAGTGCTGTTTTCTCAAAAGCAGAGTGTGTTTCTTGCAAGGCGAGCTAGCGTTTGTTTCCCAGTCCTAAACGGAGTTGAATCCCATGCAGTTTCTGGTCCTACGAGCAAGAGTTGTTTTCTGCTTAGAAGAGTCACTATTGCGCTCCCATTGCCATACACAGTGCAAATAGCACTCGCGTCTGTTCCCAGCAAGTACAGTGTATTGGACTGAAGAGAAGCTACTGTTCTTGTCAGTTTCCTAAGCAGAGTTGAACTAGATATGCCCCGTGTGTGTAGGAAGCACAGTTCTTTTGTTCTGAGCAAGCTCACTGTTCTGGCCCTACAGGAAACACAGGAGAGTAGAAGAGTGCTGTTTTCTCAAAAGCAGAGTGTGTTTCTTGCAAGGCGAGCTAGCGTTTGTTTCCCAGTCCTAAACGGAGTAGAATCCCATGCAGTTTCTGGTCCTACGAGCAAGAGTTGTTTTCTGCTAAGAAGAGTCACTATTGCGCTCCCATTGCCATACACAGTGCAAATAGCACTCGCGTCTGTTCCCAGCAAGTACAGTGTATTGGACTGAAGAGAAGCTACTGTTCTGGTCAGTTTCCTAAGCAGAGTTGAACTAGATATGCCCCGTGTGTGTAGGAAGCACAGTTCTTTGGTTCTGAGCAAGCTCACTGTTCTGGCCCTACAGGAAACACAGGAGAGTAGAAGAGTGCTGTTTTCTCAAAAGCAGAGTGTGTTTCTTGCAAGGCGAGCTAGCGTTTGTTTCCCAGTCCTAAACGGAGTAGAATCCCATGCAGTTTCTGGTCCTACGAGCAAGAGTTGTTTTCTGCTAAGAAGAGTCACTATTGCGCTCCCATTGCCATACACAGTGCAAATAGCACTCGCGTCTGTTCCCAGCAAGTACAGTGTATTGGACTGAAGAGAATCTACTGTTCTGGTCAGTTTCCTAAGCAGAGTTGAACTAGATATGCCCCGTGTGTGTAGCTCACTGTTCTGGCCCTATAGGAAACACAGGAGAGTAGAAGAGTGCTGTTTTCTCCAAAAGCAGAGTGGTGTCTGTGCAAGGCGAGCTAGCGTTTGTTTCCCAGTCCTAAACGGAGTTGAATCCCATGCAGTTTCTGGTCCTACGAGCAAGAGTTGTTTTCTGCTAAGAAGAGCCACTATTGCGCTCCCATTGCCATACACAGTGCAAATAGCACTCGCGTCTGTTCCAGCAAGTACAGTGTATTGGACTGAAGAGAAGCTACTGTTCTGGTCAGTTTCCTAAGCAGAGTTGAACTAGATATGCCCCCGTGTGTGTAGGAAGCACAGTTCTTTTGTTCTGAGCAAGCTCACTGTTCTGGCCCTATAGGAAACACAGGAGAGTAGAAGAGTGCTGTTTTCTCAAAAGCAGAGTGTGTTTCTTGCAAGGCGAGCTAGCGTTGTTTCCAGTCCTAAACGGAGTTGAATCCCATGCAGTTTCTGGTCCTACGAGCAAGAGTTGTTCTCGCTAAGAAGAGCCACTATTGCGCTCCCATTGCCATACACAGTGCAAATAGCACTCGCGTCTGTTCCCAGCAAGTACAGTGTATTGGACTGAAGAGAAGCTACTGTTCTGGTCAGTTTCCTAAGCAGAGTTGAACTAGATATGCCGTGTGTGTAGGAAGCACAGTTCTTTTGTTCTGAGCAAGCTCACTGTTCTGGCCTATAGGGAAACACAGGAGAGTAGAAGAGTGCTGTTTTCTCAAAAGCAGAGTGTGTTTCTTGCAAGGCGAGCTAGCGTTTGTTTCCCAGTCCTAACGGAGTTGAATCCAGCAGTTTCTGGTCCTACGAGCAAGAGTTGTTTTCTGCTACGAAGAGTCACTATTGCGCTCCATTGCCATACACAGTGCAAATAGCACTCGAGTCTGTTCCCAGCAAGTACAGTGTATTGGACTGAAGAGAAGCTACTGTTCTGGTCAGTTTCCTAAGCAGAGTTGAACTAGATATGCCGTGTGTGTAGGAAGCACAGTTCTTTTGTTCTGAGCAAGCTCACTGTTCTGGCCCTATAGGAAACACAGGAGAGTAGAAGAGTGCTGTTTTCTCAAAGCAGAGTGTGTTTCTTGCAAGGGCGAGCGGTTTGTTTCCAGTCCTAAACGGAGTTGAATCCATGCAGATTCTGCTCCTACGAGCAAGAGTTGTTTTCTGCTAAGAAGAGTCACTATTGCGCTCCCATTGCCATACACAGTGCAAATAGCACTCGCGTCTGTTCCCAGCAAGTACAGTGTATTGGACTGAAGAGAAGCTATGTTTGTCAGTTTCCTAAGCAGAGTTGAACTAGATATGCCCGTGTGTGTAGGAAGCACAGTTGTTTTGTTCTGAGCAAGCTCACTGTTCTGCCCTATAGGAAACACAGGAGAGTAGAAGAGTGCTGTTTTCTCACAAAGCAGAGTGTGTTTCTTGCAAGGCGAGCTAGCGTATTGTTTCCCGTCCTAACGGAGTTGAATCCCATGCAGTTTCTGGCCTACGAGCACGAGTTGTTTTCTGCTAAGAAGAGTCACTCTTGCGCTCCCATTGCCATACACAGTGCAAATAGCACTCGCGTCTGTTCCCAGCAAGTACAGTGTATTGGACTGAAGAAGACGACTGTTCTGGTCAGTTTCCTAAGCAGAGTTGAACTAGATATGCCCGTGTGTGTAGGAAGCACAGTCTTTTTGTTCTGAGCAAGCTCACTGTTCTGCCCTATAGGAAACACAGGAGAGTAGAAGAGTGCTGTTTTCTCAACGCAGAGTTGTGTTTCTTGCAAGGCGAGCTAGCGTTTGTTTCCCAGTCCTAAACGAGTTGAATCCATGCAATTTCTGGTCCTACGAGCAAGAGTTGTTTTCTGCTAAGAAGAGCCACTATTGCGCTCCCATTGCCATACACAGTGCAAATAGCACTCGCGTCTGTTCCCAGCAAGTACAGTGTATTGGACTGAAGAGAAGCTACTGTTCTGGTCAGTTTCCTAAGCAGAGTTGAACTAGATATGCCCGTGTGTGTAGGAAGCACAGTTCTTTTGTTCTGAGCAAGCCTCACTGTTCTGGCCCTATAGGAAACACAGGAGAGTAGAAGAGTGCTGTTTTCTCAAAAGCAGAGTGTGTTTCTTGCAAGGCGAGCTAGCGTTTGTTTCCCAGTCCTAAACGGAGTTGAATCCCATGCAGATTCTGGTCCTACGAGCAAGAGTTGTTTCTGCTAAGAAGAGTCACTATTGCGCTCCATTGCCATACACAGTGCAAATAGCACTCGCGTCTGTTCCAGCAAGTACAGTGTATTGGACTGAAGAGAAGCTACTGTTCTGGTCAGTTTCCTAAGCAGAGTTGAACTAGATATGCCCCGTGTGTGTAGGAAGCATAGTTGTTTTGTTCTGAGCAAGCTCACTGTTCTGGCCCTATAGGAAACACAGGAGAGTAGAAGAGTGCTGTTTTCTCAAAAGCAGAGTGTGTTTCTTGCAAGGCGAGCTAGCGTTTGTTTCCCAGTCCTAAACGGAGTGAATCCCATGCAGTTTCTGGTCCTACGAGCAAGAGTTGTTTTCTGCTAAGAAGAGTCACTATTGCGCTCCCATTGCATACACCAGTGCAATAGCACTCGCGTCTGTTCCCAGCAAGTACAGTGTATTGGACTGAAGAGAAGCTACTGTTCTGGTCAGTTTCCTAAGCAGAGTTGAACTAGATATGCCCGTGTGTGTAGGAAGCACAGTTCTTTGTTCTGAGCAAGCTCACTGTTCTGGCCCTATAGGAAACACAGGAGAGTAGAAGAGTGCTGTTTTCTCAAAAGCAGAGTGTGTTTCTTGCAAGGCGAGCTAGCGTTTGTTTCCCAGTCCTAAACGGAGTTGAATCCCATGCAGTTTCTGGTCCTACGAGCAAGAGTTGTTTTCTGCTAAGAAGAGCCACTATTGCGCTCCCATTGCCATACACCAGTGCAAATAGCACTCGCGTCTGTTCCCAGCAAGTACAGTGTATTGGACTGAAGAGAAGCTACTGTTCTGGTCAGTTTCCTAAGCAGAGTTGAACTAGATATGCCCCGTGTGTGTAGGAAGCACAGTTCTTTTGTTCTGAGCAAGCTCACTGTTCTGGCCCTATAGGAAACACAGGAGAGTAGAAGAGTGCTGTTTTCTCAAAAGCAGAGTGTGTTTCTTGCAAGGCGAGCTAGCGTTTGTTTCCCAGTCCTAAACGGAGTTGAATCCCATGCAGTTTCTGGTCCTACCAGCAAGAGTTGTTTTCTGCTAAGAAGAGTCACTATTGCGCTCCCCATTGCCATACACAGTGCAAATAGCACTCGCGTCTGTTCCCAGCAAGTACAGTGTATTGGACTGAAGAGAAGCTACTGTTCTGGTCAGTTTCCTAAGCAGAGTTGAACTAGATATGCCCCGTGTGTGTAGGAAGCACAGTTCTTTTGTTCTGAGCAAGCTCACTGTTCTGGCCCTATAGGAAACACAGGAGAGTAGAAGAGTGCTGTTTTCTCAAAAGCAGAGTGTGTTTCTTGCAAGGCGAGCTAGCGTTTGTTTCCCAGTCCTAAACGGAGTTGAATCCCATGCAGTTTCTGGTCCTACGAGCAAGAGTTGTTTTCTGCTTAGAAGAGTCACTATTGCGCTCCCATTGCCATACACAGTGCAAATAGCACTCGCGTCTGTTCCCAGCAAGTACAGTGTATTGGACTGAAGAGAAGCTACTGTTCTTGTCAGTTTCCTAAGCAGAGTTGAACTAGATATGCCCCGTGTGTGTAGGAAGCACAGTTGTTTTGTTCTGAGCAAGCTCACTGTTCTGGCCCTATAGGAAACACAGGAGAGTAGAAGAGTGCTGTTTTCTCAAAAGCAGAGTGTGTTTCTTGCAAGGCGAGCTAGCGTTTGTTTCCCAGTCCTAAACGGAGTTGAATCCCATGCAGTTTCTGGTCCTACGAGCACGAGTTGTTTTCTGCTAAGAAGAGTCACTATTGCGCTCCCATTGCATACACAGTGCAAATAGCACTCGCGTCTGTTTCCCAGCAAGTACAGTGTATTTGACTGAAGAGAAGCTACTGTTCTGGTCAGTTTCCTAAGCAGAGTTGAACTAGATATGCCCCGTGTGTGTAGGAAGCACAGTTCTTTTGTTCTGAGCAAGCTCACTGTTCTGGCCCTATAGGAAACACAGGAGAGTAGAAGAGTGCTGTTTTCTCAAAAGCAGAGTGTGTTTCTTGCAAGGCGAGCTAGCGTTTGTTTCCCAGTCCTAAACGGAGTTGAATCCCATGCAGTTTCTGGTCCTACGAGCAAGAGTTGTTTTCTGCTAAGAAGAGTCACTATTGCGCTCCCCATTGCCATACACAGTGCAAATAGCACTCGCGTCTGTTCCCAGCAAGTACAGTGTATTGGACTGAAGAGAAGCTACTGTTCTGGTCAGTTTCCTAAGCAGAGTTGAACTAGATATGCCCCGTGTGTGTAGGAAGCACAGTTCTTTGGTTCTGAGCAAGCTCACTGTTCTGGCCCTATAGGAAACACAGGAGAGTAGAAGAGTGCTGTTTTCTCAAAAGCAGAGTGTGTTTCTTGCAAGGCGAGCTAGCGTTTGTTTCCCAGTCCTAAACGGAGTTGAATCCCATGCAGTTTCTGGTCCTACGAGCAAGAGTTGTTTTCTGCTAAGAAGAGCCACTATTGCGCTCCCATTGCCATACACAGTGCAAATAGCACTCGCGTCTGTTCCCAGCAAGTACAGTGTATTGGACTGAAGAGAAGCTACTGTTCTGGTCAGTTTCCTAAGCAGAGTTGAACTAGATATGCCCCGTGTGTGTAGGAAGCACAGTTCTTTGGTTCTGAGCAAGCTCACTGTTCTGGCCCTATAGGAAACACAGGAGAGTAGAAGAGTGCTGTTTTCTCAAAAGCAGAGTGTGTTTCTTGCAAGGCGAGCTAGCGTTTGTTTCCCAGTCCTAAACGGAGTTGAATCCCATGCAGTTTCTGGTCCTACCCGAGCAAGAGTTGTTTTCTGCTAAGAAGAGTCACTATTGCGCTCCCATTGCCAAACACAGTGCAAATAGCACTCGAGTCTGTTCCCAGCAAGTACAGTGTATTGGACTGAAGAGAAGCTACTGTTCTGGTCAGTTTCCTAAGCAGAGTTGAACTAGATATGCCCCGTGTGTGTAGGAAGCACAGTTCTTTTGTTCTGAGCAAGCTCACTGTTCTGGCCCTATAGGAAACACAGGAGAGTAGAAGAGTGCTGTTTTCTCAAAAGCAGAGTGTGTTTCTTGCAAGGCGAGCCAGCGTTTGTTTCCCAGTCCTAAACGGAGTTGAATCCCATGCAGATTCTGCTCCTACGAGCAAGAGTTGTTTTCTGCTTAGAAGAGTCACTATTGCGCTCCCATTGCCATACACAGTGCAAATAGCACTCGCGTCTGTTCCCAGCAAGTACAGTGTATTGGACTGAAGAGAAGCTACTGTTCTTGTCAGTTTCCTAAGCAGAGTTGAACTAATATGCCCCGTGTGTGTAGGAAGCACAGTTGTTTTGTTCTGAGCAAGCTCACTGTTCTGGCCCGATAGGAAACACAGGAGAGTAGAAGAGTGCTGTTTTCTCAAAAGCAGAGTGTGTTTCTTGCAAGGCGAGCTAGCGTTTGTTTCCCAGTCCTAAACGGAGTTGAATCCCATGCAGTTTCTGGTCCTACGAGCACGAGTTGTTTTCTGCTAAGAAGAGTCACTATTGCGCTCCCATTGCCATACACAGTGCAAATAGCACTCGCGTCTGTTCCCAGCAAGTACAGTGTATTTGACTGAAGAGAAGCTACTGTTCTGGTCAGTTTCCTAAGCAGAGTTGAACTAGATATGCCCCGTGTGTGTAGGAAGCACAGTTCTTTGGTTCTGAGCAAGCTCACTGTTCTGGCCCTATAGGAAACACAGGAGAGTAGAAGAGTGCTGTTTT
This sequence comes from Peromyscus eremicus, assembly GCF_949786415.1. Taxonomy (NCBI): domain Eukaryota; kingdom Metazoa; phylum Chordata; class Mammalia; order Rodentia; family Cricetidae; genus Peromyscus; species Peromyscus eremicus. Next base: position 229 of record NW_026737449.1, on the reverse strand, counting down.
CTCAAAAGCAGAGTGTGTTTCTTGCAAGGCGAGCTAGCGTTTGTTTCCCAGTCCTAAACGGAGTTGAATCCCATGCAGTTTCTGGTCCTACGAGCAAGAGTTGTTTTCTGCTAAGAAGAGCCACTATTGCGCTCCCATTGCCATACACAGTGCAAATAGCACTCGCGTCTGTTCCCAGCAAGTACAGTGTATTGGACTGAAGAGAAGCTACTGTTCTGGTCAGTTTCCT
>NW_026737448.1:0-40629 GCF_949786415.1 Peromyscus eremicus | reverse complement strand
CCCTGTAGGAAACACAGTAGAGTAGAAGAGTGCTCTTTTCTCAAAAGCAGAGTGTGTTTCTTGTAAGGCGAGCAGCGTTTGTTTCCCAGTCCTAAATGGAGTTGAATCACATGCAATTTCTGGTCCTACGAGCAAGAGTTGTTTTCTGGTAAGGAAAGTAACTATTGCGCTCCCATTGCCATACACAGTGCAAATAGCCCTCGTGTCTGTTCCCAGCAAGTAAAGTGTATCGGACTGAAGAGGAGCTACTGTTCTTGTCAGTTTCCTAAGCAGAGTTGAACTAGATAAAGACCGTGTGTGTAGAAAGCACAGTTCTTATGTTCTGAGCAAGCTCACTGTTCTGGCCCTATAGGAAACACAGTAGAGTAGAAGAGTGCTCTTTTCTCAAAAGCAGAGTGTGGTTCTTGTAAGGCGAGCTTGTGTTTTTTACCTAGTCCTAAATGGAGTTGAATCACATGCAGTTTCTGGTCCTACGAACAAGAGTTGTTTTCTGGTAAGGAAAGTCACTATTGCGCTCCCATTGCCATACACAGTGCAAATAGCACTCGCGTCTTTTCCCAGCAAGTACAGTGTATTGGACTGAATAGGAGCTACTGTTCTTGTCAGTTTCCTAAGCAGAGTTGAACTACATATGGTCCTTCTGTGTAGGAAGCACAGTACTTTTGTTCTGAGCAAGCTCACTGTTTGGAAGGCATAGGAAACACAGTAGACTAGAAGAGTGCTCTTTTCTCTAAAGCAGAGTGTGTTTCTTGTAAGGCGAGCTAGCGTTTGTTTCCCAGTCCTAAATGGAGTTGAATCACATGCAGTTTCTGGTCCTACGAGCAAGAGTTGAATTCTGGTAAGGAAAGTCACTATTGCACTCCCATTGCCATACACAGTGCAAATAGCACTGGCATATGTTCTCAGCAAGTACAGTGTATTGGACTGAAGAGGAGCTACTGTTCTTCTCAGTTTCCTAAGCAGAGTTGAACTAGATATGGCCCGTGTGTCTAGGAAGCACAGTTCTTTTGTTCTGAGCAAGCTCACTGTTCTGGCCCTATAGGAAACACAGTAGAGTAGAAGAGTGCTCTTTTCTCAAAAGCAGAGTGTGTTTCTTCTAAGGGGAGCTAGAGTTTGTTTCATAGTCGTAAATGGAGTTGAGTCACATGCAGTTTTTTGTCCTACGAGCAAGAGTTGTTTTCTGGTAAGACGAGTCACTATTGTGCTCTAATTGCGATTCACAGTTCAAATAGCACTCGCGTCTGTTCTCAGCAAGAACAGTGTATCGGACTGAAGAGGAGCTACTGTTCTTGTCAGTTTCCTAAGCAGAGTTGAACTAGATATGGTCCATGTGTGTAGGAAGCACAGTTCTTTTGTTCTGAGCAAGCTCACTGTTCTGGCCCTATAGGAAACACAGTAGAGTAGAAGAGTGCTCTTTTCTCTAAAGCAGAGTGTGTTTCTTGTAAGGCGAGCTCACGTTTATTTCCCAGTCCTAAATGGAGTTGAGTCACAGACAGTTTTTGGTCCTACGAGCAAGAGTTGTTTTCTGGTAAGGAAAGTCACTATTGCGCTCCCCATTGCCATACACAGGGCAAATAGCACTCGCGTCTTTTCCCAGCAAGTACAGTGTATTGGACTGAATAGGAGCTACTGTTCTTGTCAGTTTCCTAAGCAGAGTTGAACTACATATGGTCCTTTTGTGTAGGAAGCACAGTTGTTTTGTTCTGATCAAGCTCACTGTTTGGATCCCATAGGAAACACAGTAGAGTGGAAGAGTGCTCTTTTCTCTAAAGCAGAGTGTGTTTCTTGTAAGGCGAGCTAGCGTTTGTTTCCCAGTCCTAAATGGATTTGAATCACAAGCAGTTTCTGGTCCTACGAGCAAGAGTTGTTTTCTGGTAAGGAAAGTCACTATTGCGCTCCCTTTGCCATACACAGTGCAAATAGCACTCGCGTCTGTTCCCAGCAAGTACAGTGTATCGGACTGAAGAGGAGCTACTGTTCTTGTCAGTTTCCTAAGCAGAGTTGAACTAGATATGGTCCATGTGTGTAGGAAGCACAGTTCTTTGTTCTGAGCAAGCTCACTGTTTGGACCCCATAGGAAACACAGTAGAGTAGAAGAGTGCTCTTTTTTCAAAAGCAGAGAGTGTTTCATGTAAGGCGAGCTTGCATTTGTTTCCCAGTCCTAAACGGAGTTGAATCACATGCAGTTTCTGGTCCTATGAGCAAGAGTTGTTTTCTGGTAAGGAAAGTCACTATTGTGCTCCCATTGCCATACACAGTGCAAATAGCACTCGCGTCTGTTCCCAGCAAGTACAGTGTATTGGACTGAAGAGGAGCTACTGTTCTTGTCAGTTTCCTAAGCAGAGTTGAACTAGATATGGCCCGTGTGTAGGAAGCACAGTTCTTTTGTTCTGAGCAAGCTCACTGTTCTGGCCCTATAGGAAACACAGTAGAGTAGAAGAGTGCTCTTTTCTCTAAAGCAGATTGTGTTTCTTGTAAGGTGAGCTAGCGTTTGTTTCCCAGTCCTAAATGGAGTTGAATCACATGCAGTTTCTGGTCCTACGAGCAAGAGTTGTTTTATGATAAGAATAGTCACTATTGCGCTGCCATTGCCATACACAGGACAAAGAGCACTCGCTTCTGTTCCCAGCAGTACAGTGTATTGGACTGAAGAGGAGCTACTGTTCTTATCAGTTTCCTAAGCAGAGTTGAACTACATATGGTCCTTGTGTGTAGGAAGCACAGTTCTTTGGTTCTGAGCAAGCTCACTGTTTGGACCCCATAGGAAACACAGTAGAGTAGAAGAGTGCTCTTTTCTCTAAAGCAGAGTGTGTTTCTTGTAAGGCGAGCTAGCATTTGTTTCCCAGTCCTAAACGGAGTTGAATCACATGCAGTTTCTGGTCCTACGAGCAAGAGTTGTTTTCTGGTAAGGAAATTCACTATTGCGCTCCCATTGCCATACACAGTGCAAATATCACTCGCATCTGTTCCCAGCAAGTACAGTGAATCGGACTGAAGAGTAGCTACTGTTCTTGTCAGTTTCCTAAGCAGAGTTGAACTAGATATGGCCCGTGTGTAGGAAGCACAGTTCTTTTGTTCTGAGCAAGCTCACTGTTTGGACCCCATAGGAAACACAGTAGAGTAGAAGAGTGTTCTTTTCTCCGAAGCAGAGCGTGTTTCTTGTAAGGCGAGCTAGCATTTGTTTCCCAGTCCTAAATGGCGTTGAATCAGATGCAGTGTGTGGTCCTACGAGCAAGAGTTGTTTTCTGGTAAGGAAAGTCACTATTGCGCTCCCTTTGCCATACACAGTGCAAATAGCACTCGCGTCTGTTCCCAGCAAGTACAGTGTATCGGACTGAAGAGGAGCTACTGTTCTTGTCAGTTTCCTAAGCAGAGTTGCACTAGATAAGGACCGTGTGTGTAGAAAGCACAGTTCTTATGTTCTGAGCAAGCTCACTGTTCCGGCCCTATAGGAAACACAGTAGAGTATAAGAGTGCTCTTTTCTCAAAAGCAGAGTGTGTTTCTTCTAAGGCGAGTTAGCATTTGTTTCCTAGTCCTAAATGGAGTTGAATCACATGCAGTTTCTGGTCCTACGAACAAGAGTTGTTTTCTGGTAAGGAAAGTCAATATTGCGCTCCCATTGCCATACACAGGGCAAATAGCACTCGCGTCTTTTCCCAGCAAGTACAGTGTATTGGACTGAATAGGAGCTACTGTTTTTGTCAGTTTCCTAAGCAGAGTTGAACTACATATGGTCCTTGTGTGTAGGAAGCACAGTTGTTTTGTTCTGAGCAAGCTCACTGTTTGGACCCCATAGGAAACACAGTAGAGTAGAAGAGTGCTCTTTTCTCTAAAGCAGAGTGTGTTTCTTGTAAGGCGAGCTAGCATTTGTTTCCCAGTCCTAAATGGAGTTGAATCACAAGCAGTTTCTGGTCCTACGAGCAAGAGTTGTTTTCTGGTAAGGAAAGTCACTATTGCGCTCCCTTTGCCATACACAGTGCAAATAGCACTCGCGTCTGTTCCCAGCAAGTACAGTGTATCGGACTGAAGAGGAGCTACTGTTCTTGTCAGTTTCCTAAGCAGAGTTGAACTAGATATGGTCCATGTGTGTAGGAAGCACAGTTCTTTGTTCTGAGCAAGCTCACTGTTTGGACCCCATAGGAAACACAGTAGAGTAGAAGAGTGCTCTTTTTTCAAAAGCAGAGAGTGTTTCATGTAAGGCGAGCTTGGATTTGTTTCCCAGTCCTAAACGGAGTTGAATCACATGCAGTTTCTGGTCCTACGAGCAAGAGTTGTTTTCTGGTAAGGAAAGTCACTATTGAGCTCCCATTGCCATACACAGTGCAAATAGCACTGGCGTCTGTTCCCAGCAAGTACAGTGTATTGGACTGAAGAGGAGCTACTGTTCTTGTCAGTTTCCTAAGCAGAGTTGAACTAGATAAGGACCGTGTGTGTAGAAAGCACAGTTCTTATGTTCTGAGCAAGCTCACTGTTCTGGCCCTATAGGAAACACAGTAGAGTAGAAGAGTGCTCTTTTCTCAAAAGCAGAGTGTGTTTCTTGTAAGGCGAGCTAGCGTGTGTTTCCTAGTCCTAAATGAAGTTGAATCACATGCAGTTTCTGGTACTACGAACAAGAGTTGTTTTCTGGTAAGGAAAGTCACTATTGTGCTCCCATTGACATACACAGGGCAAATAGCACTCGCGTCTTTTCCCAGCAAGTACAGAGAATTCGACTGAATAGGAGCTACTGTTCTTATCAGTTTCCTAAGCAGAGTTGAACTACATATGGTCATTGTGTGTAGGAAGCACAGTTCTTTGGTTCTGAGCAAGCTCACTGTTTGGACCCCATAGGAAACACAGTAGAGTAGAAGAGTGCTCTTTTCTCTAAAGCAGAGTGTGTTTCTTGTAAGGCGAGCTAGCATTTGTTTCCCAGTCCTAAACGGAGTTGAATCACATGCAGTTTCTGGTCCTACGAGCAAGAGTTGTTTTCTGGTAAGGAAATTCACTATTGCGCTCCCATTGCCATACACAGTGCAAATAGCACTCGCATCTGTTTTCAGCAAGTACAGTGAATCGGACTGAAGAGTAGCTACTGTTCTTGTCAGTTTCCTAAGCAGAGTTGAACTAGATATGGCCCGTGTGTAGGAAGCACAGTTCTTTTGTTCTGAGCAAGCTCACTGTTCTGGCCCTATAGGAAACACAGTAGAGTAGAAGAGTGCTCTTTTCTCTAAAGCAGATTGTGTTTCTTGTAAGGTGAGCTAGCGTTTGTTTCCCAGTCCTAAATGGAGTTGAATCACATGCAGTTTCTGGTCCTACGAGCAAGAGTTGTTTTTTGATAAGAATAGTCACTATTGCGCTGCCATTTTCATACACAGGACAAATAGCACTGGCGTCTGTTCCCAGCAGTACAGTGTATTGGACTGAAGAGGAGCTACTGTTCTTGTCAGGTTCCTAAGCAGAATTGAACTAGATATGGCCGTGTGTGTAGGAAGCACAGTTCTTTTGTTCTGAGCAAGCTCACTGTTCTGGCCCTATAGGAAACACAGTAGAGTAGAAGAGTGCTCTTTTCTCTAAAGCAGATTGTGTTTCTTGTAAGGTGAGCTAGCGTTTGTTTCCCAGTCCTAAATGGAGTTGAATCACATGCAGTTTCTGGTCCTACGAGCAAGAGTTGTTTTATGATAAGAATAGTCACTATTGCGCTGCCATTGCCATACACAGGACAAAGAGCACTCGCTTCTGTTCCCAGCAGTACAGTGTATTGGACTGAAGAGGAGCTACTGTTCTTATCAGTTTCCTAAGCAGAGTTGAACTACATATGGTCCTTGTGTGTAGGAAGCACAGTTCTTTGGTTCTGAGCAAGCTCACTGTTTGGACCCCATAGGAAACACAGTAGAGTAGAAGAGTGCTCTTTTCTCTAAAGCAGAGTGTGTTTCTTGTAAGGCGAGCTAGCATTTGTTTCCCAGTCCTAAACGGAGTTGAATCACATGCAGTTTCTGGTCCTACGAGCAAGAGTTGTTTTCTGGTAAGGAAATTCACTATTGCGCTCCCATTGCCATACACAGTGCAAATATCACTCGCATCTGTTCCCAGCAAGTACAGTGAATCGGACTGAAGAGTAGCTACTGTTCTTGTCAGTTTCCTAAGCAGAGTTGAACTAGATATGGCCCGTGTGTAGGAAGCACAGTTCTTTTGTTCTGAGCAAGCTCACTGTTTGGACCCCATAGGAAACACAGTAGAGTAGAAGAGTGTTCTTTTCTCCGAAGCAGAGCGTGTTTCTTGTAAGGCGAGCTAGCATTTGTTTCCCAGTCCTAAATGGCGTTGAATCAGATGCAGTGTGTGGTCCTACGAGCAAGAGTTGTTTTCTGGTAAGGAAAGTCACTATTGCGCTCCCTTTGCCATACACAGTGCAAATAGCACTCGCGTCTGTTCCCAGCAAGTACAGTGTATCGGACTGAAGAGGAGCTACTGTTCTTGTCAGTTTCCTAAGCAGAGTTGCACTAGATAAGGACCGTGTGTGTAGAAAGCACAGTTCTTATGTTCTGAGCAAGCTCACTGTTCCGGCCCTATAGGAAACACAGTAGAGTATAAGAGTGCTCTTTTCTCAAAAGCAGAGTGTGTTTCTTCTAAGGCGAGTTAGCATTTGTTTCCTAGTCCTAAATGGAGTTGAATCACATGCAGTTTCTGGTCCTACGAACAAGAGTTGTTTTCTGGTAAGGAAAGTCAATATTGCGCTCCCATTGCCATACACAGGGCAAATAGCACTCGCGTCTTTTCCCAGCAAGTACAGTGTATTGGACTGAATAGGAGCTACTGTTTTTGTCAGTTTCCTAAGCAGAGTTGAACTACATATGGTCCTTGTGTGTAGGAAGCACAGTTGTTTTGTTCTGAGCAAGCTCACTGTTTGGACCCCATAGGAAACACAGTAGAGTAGAAGAGTGCTCTTTTCTCTAAAGCAGAGTGTGTTTCTTGTAAGGCGAGCTAGCATTTGTTTCCCAGTCCTAAATGGAGTTGAATCACAAGCAGTTTCTGGTCCTACGAGCAAGAGTTGTTTTCTGGTAAGGAAAGTCACTATTGCGCTCCCTTTGCCATACACAGTGCAAATAGCACTCGCGTCTGTTCCCAGCAAGTACAGTGTATCGGACTGAAGAGGAGCTACTGTTCTTGTCAGTTTCCTAAGCAGAGTTGAACTAGATATGGTCCATGTGTGTAGGAAGCACAGTTCTTTGTTCTGAGCAAGCTCACTGTTTGGACCCCATAGGAAACACAGTAGAGTAGAAGAGTGCTCTTTTTTCAAAAGCAGAGAGTGTTTCATGTAAGGCGAGCTTGGATTTGTTTCCCAGTCCTAAACGGAGTTGAATCACATGCAGTTTCTGGTCCTACGAGCAAGAGTTGTTTTCTGGTAAGGAAAGTCACTATTGAGCTCCCATTGCCATACACAGTGCAAATAGCACTGGCGTCTGTTCCCAGCAAGTACAGTGTATTGGACTGAAGAGGAGCTACTGTTCTTGTCAGTTTCCTAAGCAGAGTTGAACTAGATAAGGACCGTGTGTGTAGAAAGCACAGTTCTTATGTTCTGAGCAAGCTCACTGTTCTGGCCCTATAGGAAACACAGTAGAGTAGAAGAGTGCTCTTTTCTCAAAAGCAGAGTGTGTTTCTTGTAAGGCGAGCTAGCGTGTGTTTCCTAGTCCTAAATGAAGTTGAATCACATGCAGTTTCTGGTACTACGAACAAGAGTTGTTTTCTGGTAAGGAAAGTCACTATTGTGCTCCCATTGACATACACAGGGCAAATAGCACTCGCGTCTTTTCCCAGCAAGTACAGAGAATTCGACTGAATAGGAGCTACTGTTCTTATCAGTTTCCTAAGCAGAGTTGAACTACATATGGTCATTGTGTGTAGGAAGCACAGTTCTTTGGTTCTGAGCAAGCTCACTGTTTGGACCCCATAGGAAACACAGTAGAGTAGAAGAGTGCTCTTTTCTCTAAAGCAGAGTGTGTTTCTTGTAAGGCGAGCTAGCATTTGTTTCCCAGTCCTAAACGGAGTTGAATCACATGCAGTTTCTGGTCCTACGAGCAAGAGTTGTTTTCTGGTAAGGAAATTCACTATTGCGCTCCCATTGCCATACACAGTGCAAATAGCACTCGCATCTGTTTTCAGCAAGTACAGTGAATCGGACTGAAGAGTAGCTACTGTTCTTGTCAGTTTCCTAAGCAGAGTTGAACTAGATATGGCCCGTGTGTAGGAAGCACAGTTCTTTTGTTCTGAGCAAGCTCACTGTTCTGGCCCTATAGGAAACACAGTAGAGTAGAAGAGTGCTCTTTTCTCTAAAGCAGATTGTGTTTCTTGTAAGGTGAGCTAGCGTTTGTTTCCCAGTCCTAAATGGAGTTGAATCACATGCAGTTTCTGGTCCTACGAGCAAGAGTTGTTTTTTGATAAGAATAGTCACTATTGCGCTGCCATTTTCATACACAGGACAAATAGCACTGGCGTCTGTTCCCAGCAGTACAGTGTATTGGACTGAAGAGGAGCTACTGTTCTTGTCAGGTTCCTAAGCAGAATTGAACTAGATATGGCCGTGTGTGTAGGAAGCACAGTTCTTTTGTTCTGAGCAAGCTCACTGTTCGGACCCAAAAGGAAACACAGTAGAGTAGAAGAGTGCTCCTTTCTCAAAAGCAGAGTGTGTTTTTTGTAAGGCAAGCTATCGTTTGTTTCCCAGTCCTAAATGGAGTTGAATCACATGCAGTTTCTGGTCCTACGAGCAAAGGTTGTTTTCTGGTAAGGAAAGTCACTATTGCACTCCCATTGCCATACACAGTGCAAATAGCACTCACGTCTGTTCCCAGCAAGTACAGTGTATCGAACTGAAGAGGAGCTACTGTTCTTGTCAGTTTCCTAAGCAGAGTTGAACTAGATATGGCCCGTGAGTTTAGGAAGCACAGTTATTATGTTCTGAGCAAGCTCACCGTTCTGGCCCTGTAGGAAACACAGTAGAGTAGAAGAGTGCTCTTTTCTCAAAAGCAGAGTGTGTTTCTTGTAAGGCGAGCAGCGTTTGTTTCCCAGTCCTAAATGGAGTTGAATCACATGCAATTTCTGGTCCTACGAGCAAGAGTTGTTTTCTGGTAAGGAAAGTAACTATTGCGCTCCCATTGCCATACACAGTGCAAATAGCCCTCGTGTCTGTTCCCAGCAAGTAAAGTGTATCGGACTGAAGAGGAGCTACTGTTCTTGTCAGTTTCCTAAGCAGAGTTGAACTAGATAAAGACCGTGTGTGTAGAAAGCACAGTTCTTATGTTCTGAGCAAGCTCACTGTTCTGGCCCTATAGGAAACACAGTAGAGTAGAAGAGTGCTCTTTTCTCAAAAGCAGAGTGTGGTTCTTGTAAGGCGAGCTTGTGTTTTTTACCTAGTCCTAAATGGAGTTGAATCACATGCAGTTTCTGGTCCTACGAACAAGAGTTGTTTTCTGGTAAGGAAAGTCACTATTGCGCTCCCATTGCCATACACAGTGCAAATAGCACTCGCGTCTTTTCCCAGCAAGTACAGTGTATTGGACTGAATAGGAGCTACTGTTCTTGTCAGTTTCCTAAGCAGAGTTGAACTACATATGGTCCTTCTGTGTAGGAAGCACAGTACTTTTGTTCTGAGCAAGCTCACTGTTTGGAAGGCATAGGAAACACAGTAGACTAGAAGAGTGCTCTTTTCTCTAAAGCAGAGTGTGTTTCTTGTAAGGCGAGCTAGCGTTTGTTTCCCAGTCCTAAATGGAGTTGAATCACATGCAGTTTCTGGTCCTACGAGCAAGAGTTGAATTCTGGTAAGGAAAGTCACTATTGCACTCCCATTGCCATACACAGTGCAAATAGCACTGGCATATGTTCCCAGCAAGTACAGTGTATTGGACTGAAGAGGAGCTACTGTTCTTCTCAGTTTCCTAAGCAGAGTTGAACTAGATATGGCCCGTGTGTCTAGGAAGCACAGTTCATTTGTTCTGAGCAAGCTCACTGTTCTGGCCCTATAGGAAACACAGTAGAGTAGAAGAGTGCTCTTTTCTCAAAAGCAGAGTGTGTTTCTTCTAAGGGGAGCTAGAGTTTGTTTCATAGTCGTAAATGGAGTTGAGTCACATGCAGTTTTTTGTCCTACGAGCAAGAGTTGTTTTCTGGTAAGACGAGTCACTATTGTGCTCTAATTGCGATTCACAGTTCAAATAGCACTCGCGTCTGTTCTCAGCAAGAACAGTGTATCGGACTGAAGAGGAGCTACTGTTCTTGTCAGTTTCCTAAGCAGAGTTGAACTAGATATGGTCCATGTGTGTAGGAAGCACAGTTCTTTTGTTCTGAGCAAGCTCACTGTTCTGGCCCTATAGGAAACACAGTAGAGTAGAAGAGTGCTCTTTTCTCTAAAGCAGAGTGTGTTTCTTGTAAGGCGAGCTCACGTTTATTTCCCAGTCCTAAATGGAGTTGAGTCACAGACAGTTTTTGGTCCTACGAGCAAGAGTTGTTTTCTGGTAAGGAAAGTCACTATTGCGCTCCCATTGCCATACACAGGGCAAATAGCACTCGCGTCTTTTCCCAGCAAGTACAGTGTATTGGACTGAATAGGAGCTACTGTTCTTGTCAGTTTCCTAAGCAGAGTTGAAATACATATGGTCCTTTTGTGTAGGAAGCACAGTTGTTTTGTTCTGATCAAGCTCACTGTTTGGATCCCATAGGAAACACAGTAGAGTAGAAGAGTGCTCTTTTCTCTAAAGCAGAGTGTGTTTCTTGTAAGGCGAGCTAGCGTTTGTTTCCCAGTCCTAAATGGATTTGAATCACAAGCAGTTTCTGGTCCTACGGGCAAGAGTTGTTTTCTGGTAAGGAAAGTCACTATTGCGCTCCCTTTGCCATACACAGTGCAAATAGCACTCGCGTCTGTTCCCAGCAAGTACAGTGTATCGGACTGAAGAGGAGCTACTGTTCTTGTCAGTTTCCTAAGCAGAGTTGAACTAGATATGGTCCATGTGTGTAGGAAGCACAGTTCTTTGTTCTGAGCAAGCTCACTGTTTGGACCCCATAGGAAACACAGTAGAGTAGAAGAGTGCTCTTTTTCCAAAAGCAGAGAGTGTTTCATGTAAGGCGAGCTTGCATTTGTTTCCCAGTCCTAAACGGAGTTGAATCACATGCAGTTTCTGGTCCTATGAGCAAGAGTTGTTTTCTGGTAAGGAAAGTCACTATTGTGCTCCCATTGCCATACACAGTGCAAATAGCACTTGCGTCTGTTCCCAGCAAGTACAGTGTATCGGACTGAAGAGGAGCTACTATTCTTGTCAGTTTCCTAAGCAGAGTTGAACTAGATATGGCCCGTGTGTAGGAAGCACAGTTCTTTTGTTCTGAGCAAGCTCACTGTTCTGGCCCTATAGGAAACACAGTAGAGTAGAAGAGTGCTCTTTTCTCTAAAGCAGATTGTGTTTCTTGTAAGGTGAGCTAGCGTTTGTTTCCCAGTCCTAAATGGAGTTGAATCACATGCAGTTTCTGGTCCTACGAGCAAGAGTTGTTTTATGATAAGAATAGTCACTATTGCGCTGCCATTGCCATACACAGGACAAAGAGCACTCGCTTCTGTTCCCAGCAGTACAGTGTATTGGACTGAAGAGGAGCTACTGTTCTTGTCAGGTTCCTAAGCAGAATTGAACTAGATATGGCTGTGTGTGTAGGAAGCACAGTTCTTTTGTTCTGAGAAAGCTCACTGTTCGGACCCCATAGGAAACACAGTAGAGTAGAAGAGTGCTCTTTTCTCAAAAGCAGAGTGTGTTTCTTGTAAGGTGAGCTAGCGTTTGTTTCCCAGACCTAAATGGAGTTGAGTCACATGCAGTTTTTTGTCCTACGGGCAAGAGTTGTTTTCTGGTAAGACGAGTCACTATTGTGCTCCAATTGCCATACACAGTGCAAATAGCACTCGTGTCTCTTCCCCGCAAGTAGAGAGTATTGGACTGAAGAGGAGCTACTGTTCTTGTCAGTTTCCTAAGCAGAGTTGAACTAGATATGGTCGATGTGTGTAGGAAGCACAGTTCTTTTGTTCTGAGCAAGCTCACTGTTTGGACCCCATAGGAAACACAGTAGAATAGAAGAGTGCTCTTTTCTAAAAAGCAGAGAGTGTTTCTTGTAAGGCGAGCTAGCATTTGTTTCCCAGTCCTAAATGGCGTTGAATCACATGCAGTTTGTGTTCCTACGAGCAAGAGTTGTTTTCTGGTAAAAAAAAATGTCACTATTGCGCTGTCATTGCCATACACAGGGCAAATAGCACTTGCGTCTGTTCCCAGCAATTACAGTGTATTGGACTGAAGAGGAGCTGCTGTTCTTGTCAGTTTCATAAGCAGAGTTGAGCTAGATATGGTCCATGTGTGTAAAAAGCACAGTTCTTTTGTTCTGTGCAAGCTCACTGTTTGGACCCCACAGGAAACACAGTAGAGTAGAAGAGTGCTCTTTTCTCAAAAGCAGCGTGCGTTTCTTGTAAGGTGAGCTAGCATTTTTTTCCAGTCCCAAATGGCGTTGAATCACATGCAGTTTCTAGTCCTACGAGTAAGAGTTGTTTTCTGGTAAGGAAAGTCACTATTGCAATCTCATTGCCATACACAGTGCAAATAGCACTCGCGTCTGTTCCCAGAAAGTACAGTGTATTGGACTGAAGAGGAGATACTCTTCTTGTCAGTTTCCTAAGCAGAGTTGAACTACATATGGTCCGTGTGTGTAGGAAGCACAGTTCTTTTGTTCTGAGCAAGCTCACTGTTTGGACCCCATAGGAAACACATTAGAGTAGAATACTGCTCTTTTCTCAAAAGCAGAGTGTGTTTCTTGTAAGGCGAGCTAGAGTTTGTTTCCCAGTCCTAAATGGAGTTGAGTCACATGCAGTTTTTTGTCCTATGAGCAAGAGTTGTTTTCTGGTAAGGAAAGTCACTATGGTGCTCCCATTGCCATACACAGTGCAAATAGCACTCCCGTTTGTTCCCAGCAAGTACAGTGTATTGGAGTGAAGAGGAGCTACTCTTCTTGTCAGTTTCCTAAGCAGAGTTGAACTACATATGGTCCGTGTGTGTAGGAAGCACAGTTCTTTTGTTCTGAGCAAGCTCTCTGTTTGGACCCCATAGGAAACAGAGTAGAGTAGAAGAGTGCTCTTTTCTCTAAAGCAGAGTGTGTTTCTTGTAAGGCAAGCTAGCGTTTGTTTCCCGTTCCTAAATGGAGTTGAATCACATGCTTTTTCTGGTCCTACAAGCAAGAGTTGTTTTCTGGTAAGGAAAGTTACTATTGCCCTCCCATTGCCATACACAGTGCAAATAGCACTGGCATCTGTTCCCAGCAAGTACAGTGTATTGGACTGAAGAGGAGCTACTGTTCTTCTCAGTTTCCTAAGCAGAGTTAAACTAGATATTGCCCGTGTGTGTAGGAAGCACAGTTCTTTTTTTCTGAGCAAGCTCAATGTTCTGGCCCTATAGGAAACACATTAGAGTAGAATACTGCTCTTTTCTCAAAAGCAGAGTGTGTTTCTTGTAAGGCGAGCTAGAGTTTGTTTCCCAGTCCTAAATGGAGTTGAGTCACATGCAGTTTTTTGTCCTACGAGCAAGAGTTGTTTTCTGTTAAGACGAGTCACTATTGTGCTCCAATTGCCATTCACAGTGCAAATAGCACTCGCATCTGTTCTCACCAAGTACAGTGTATCGGACTGAAGAGGAGCTACTGTTCTTGTCAGTTTCCTAAGCAGAGTTGAACTAGATATGGCCCGTGTGTGTAGGAACCATAGTTGTTTTGTTCTGAGCAAGCTCACTTTTCTGGCCCTATAGGAAACACAGTAGAGTAGAAGAGTGCTCTTTTCTCTAAAGCAGAGTGTGTTTCTTGTAAGGCGAGCTCGCGTATGTTTCCCAGTCCTAAATGGAGTTGAGTCACAGACAGTTTTTGGTCCTACGAGCAAGAGTTGTTTTCTGGTAAGAAGAGTCACTATTGCGCTCCAAATGCCATACACAGTGCAAATAGCACTCGCGTCTCTTCCCAGCAAGTACAGTGTATTGGACTGAAGAGGAGCTACTGCTCTTGTCAGTTTCCTAAGCAGAGTTGAACTAGATATGGTCCATGTGTGTAGGAATCACAGTTGTTTTGTTCTGAGCAAGCTCACTGTTTGGACCCCATAGGAAACACCATAGAGTAGAAGAGTGCTCTTTTCTCAAAAGCAGAGTGTGTTTCTTGTAAGGCGAGCTAGCGTTTGTTTCCCAGTCCTAAATAGAGTTGAATCACATGCAGTTTCTGGTCCTACGAGCAAGAGTTGTTTTCTGGTAAGAAGAGTCACTATTGCGCTCCCATTGAAATACACAGTGCAAATAGCACTGGCGTCTGTTCCCAGCAAGTACAGTGTATCGGACTGAAGAGGAGCTACTGTTCTTGTCAGTTTCCTAAGCACAGTTGAACTAGATAAGGACCGTGTGTGTAGAAAGCACAGTTCTTATGTTCTGAGCAAGCTCACTGTTCTGGCCCTATAGGAAACACAGTAGAGTAGAAGAGTGCTCTTTTCTCAAAAGCAGAGTGTGTTTCTTGTAAGGCAAGCTAGCGTTTGTTTCCTAGTCCTAAATGGAGTTGAATCACATGCAGTTTCTGGTCCTATGAACAAGAGTTGTTTTCTGGTAAGGAAAGTCACTATTGCGCTCCCATTGCCATACACAGTGCAAATAGCACTCGCGTCTTTTCCCAGCAAGTACAGTGTATTGGACTGAATAGGAGCTACTGTTCTTGTCAGTTTCCTAAGCAGAGTTGAACTACATATGGTCCTTGTGTGTAGGAAGCACAGTTCTTTGGTTCTGAGCAAGCTCACTGTTTGGACCCCATAGGAAACACAGTAGAGTAGAAGAGTGCTCTTTTCTCTAAAGCAGAGTGTGTTTCTTGTAAGGCGAGCCAGCATTTGTTTCCCAGTCCTAAACGGAGTTGAATCACATGCAGTTTCTGGTCCTATGAGCAAGAGTTGTTTTCTGGTAAGGAAAGTCACTATTGCGCTCCCATTGCCATACACAGTGCAAATAGCACTCGCGTCTGTTCCCAGCAAGTACAGTGTATCGGACTTAAGAGGAGCTACTGTTCTTGTCAGTTTCCTAAGCATAGTTGAACTAGATATGGCCCGTGTGTAGGAAGCACAGTTCTTTTGTTCTTAGCAAGCTCACTGTTCTGGCCCTATAGGAAACACAGTAGAGTAGAAGAGTGTTCTTTTCTCTAAAGCAGATTGTGTTTCTTGTAAGGTGAGCTAGCGTTTGTTTCCCAGTCCTAAATGGAGTTGAATCACATGCAGTTTCTGGTCCTACGAGCAAGAGTTGTTTTATGATAAGAATAGTCACTATTGCGCTGCCATTGTCATACACAGGACAAATAGCACTGGCGTCTGTTCCCAGCAGTAGAGTGTATTGGACTGAAGAGGAGCTACTGTTCTTGTCAGGTCTTTGCCATACACAGTGCAAATAGCACTCGCGTATGTTCCCTGCAAGTACAGTGTATCGGACTGAAGAGGAGCTACTGTTCTTGTCAGTTTCCTAAGCAGAGTTGAACTAGATATGGTCCATGTGTGTAGGAAGCACAGTTCTTTTTTCAGAGCAAGCTTACTGTTAGGTCCCCATAGGAAACACAGTAGAGAAGAAGAGTGCTCTTTTCTCAACAGCAGAGAGTGTTTCATGTAAGGCGAGCTAGCATTTGTTTCCCAGTCCTAAACGGAGTTGAATCACATGCAGTTTCTGGTCCTACGAGCAAGAGTTGTTTTCTGGTAAGGAAAGTCACTATTGCGCTCCCATTGCCATACACAGTGCAAATAGCACTCGCGTCTGTTCCCAGCAAGTACAGTGTATCGGACTGAAGAGGAGCTACTGTTCTTGTCAGTTTCCTAAGCAGAGTTGAACTAGATATGGTCCATGTGTGTAGGAAGCACAGTTCTTTGTTCTGAGCAAGCTAACTGTTTGGACCGCATAGGAAACACAGTAGAGTAGAAGAGTGCTCTTTTCTCAAAAGCAGAGTGTGTTTTTTGTAAGGCAAGCTATCGTTTGTTTCCCAGTCCTAAATGGAGTTGAATCACTTGCAGTTTCTGGTCCTACGAGCAAGAGTTGTTTTCTGGTAAGGAAAGTCACTATTGCGCTTCCATTGCCATACACAGTGCAAATAGCACTCACGTCTGTTCCCAGCAAGTACAGTGTATCGGACAGAAGAGGAGCTACTGTTCTTGTCAGTTTCCTAAGCAGAGTTGAACTAGATATGGCCCGTGTGTTTAGGAAGCACAGTTATTATGTTCTGAGCAAGCTCACCGTTCTGGCCCTATAGGAAACACAGTAGAGTAGAAGAGTGCTCTTTTCTATAAAGCAGAGTGTGTTTTTTGTAAGGCGAGCTCGCGTTTGTTTCCCAGTCCTAAATGGATTTGAGTCACATGCAGTTTTTGGTCCTATGAGCAAGAGTTGTTTTCTGGTAAGAAGATTCACTATTGCGCTGCCATTGCCATACACAGGACAAATAGCACTGGCATCTGTTCGCAGCAACTACAGTGTATTGGACTGAAGAGGATCTACTTTTCTTGTCAGGTTCCTAAGCAGAATTGAACTAGATATGGCCGTGTGTGTAGGAAGCACAGTTCTTTTGTTCTGAGCAAGCTCACTGTTCGGACCCAAAAAAAAACACAGTAGAGTAGAAGAGTGCTCTTTTCTCAAAAGCAGAGTGTGTTTTTTGTAAGGCAAGCTATCGTTTGTTTCCCAGTCCTAAATGGAGTTTAATCACATGCAGTTTCTGGTCCTATGAACAAGAGTTGTTTTCTGGTAAGGAAAGTCACTGTTGCACTCCCTTTGCCATACACAGTACAAATAGCACTCGCGTCTGTTCCCAGCAAGTACAGTGTATCGGACTGAAGAGGAGCTACTGTTCTTGTCAGTTTCCTAAGCAGAGTTGAACTAGATATGTCCCGTGTGTTTAGGAAGCACAGTTATTATGTTCTGAGCAAGCTCACTGTTCTGTCCCTATAGGAAACACGGTAGAGTAGAAGAGTGCTCTTTTCTATAAAGCAGAGAGTGTTTCTTGTAAGGCAAGCTCACGTTTGTTTCCCAGTCCTAAATGGATTTGAGTCACATGCAGTTTTTGTTCCTATGAGCAAGAGTTGTTTTCTGGTAAGAAGAGTCACTATTGTGCTCCAAATGCCATACACAGTGCAAATAGCACTCGCGTCTGTTCCCAGCATGTACAGTGTATTGGACTGAATAGGAGCTACTGTTCTTGTCAGTTTCCTAAGCAGAGTTGAACTAGATATGGTCCATGTGTGTAGGAAGCACAGTTCTTTTGTTCTGAGCAAGCTCACTGTTTGGACCCCATTAGAAACACAGTAGAGTAGAAGAGTGGTCTTTTCTCTAAAGCAGAGAGTGTTTCTTGTAAGGCGAGCTAGCATTTGTTTCCCAGTCCTAAATGGCGTTGAATCACATGCAGTTTGTGTTCCTACGAGCAAGAGTTGTTTTCTGGTAAGGAGAGTCACTATTGCGCTGTCATTGCCATACACAGTGCAAATAGCACTCGCGTCTGTTCCCAGCAAGTACAGTGTATCGGACTGAAGAGGAGCTACTGTTCTTGTCAGTTTCCTAAGCAGAGTTGAACTACATATGATCCGTGTGTGTAGGAAGCACAGTTCTTTTGTTCTGAGCAAGCTCACTGTTTGGACCCCATAGGAAACACAGTAGAGTAGAAGAGTGCTCTTTTTTCTAAAGCAGAGTGTGTTTCTTGTAAGGCGAGCTAGCTTTTGTTTCCCAGTCCTAAATGGATTTGAGTCACATGCAGTTTTTGGTCCTATGAGCAAGAGTTGTTTTCTGGTAAGAAGATTTACTATTGCGCTGCCATTGCCATACACAGGACAAATAGCACTGGCATCTGTTTCGCAGCAACTACAGTGTATTGGACTGAAGAGTATCTACTGTTCTTGTCAGGTTCCTAAGCAGAATTGAACTAGATATGGCCGTGTGTGTAGGAAGCACAGTTCTTTTGTTCTGAGCAAGCTCACTGTTCGGACCCAAAAGGTAACACAGTAGAGTAGAAGAGTGCTCTTTTCTCTAAATCAGAGTGTGTTTCTAGTAAGGCGAGCTAGCGTTTGTTTCCCAGTCCTAAATGGAGTGGAATCACATGCAGTTTCTGTCCTAAGAGCAAGAGTTGTTTTATGGTAAAAATAGTCACTATTGTGCTGCCATTGCCACACACAGGACAAATAGCACTGGCGTCTGTTCGCAGCAAGTATAGTGTATTGGACTGAAGAGGATCTACTGTTCTTGTCAGGTTCCTAAGCAGAATTGAACTAGATATGGCCTTGTGTGTAGGAAGCACAGTTCTTTTGTTCTGAGCAAGCTCACTCTTCGGACCCCATAGGAAACACAGTAGAGTAGAAGAGTGCTCTTTTCTCAAAAGCAGAGTGTGTTTTTTGTAAGGCAAGTTATCATTTGTTTCCCAGTCCTAAATGGAGTTGAATCACATGCAGTTTCTGGTCCTACAAGGAAGAGTTGTTTTCTGGTAAGGAAAGTCACTATTGTGCTATCTTTGCCATACACAGTGCAAATAGCACTCGTGTGTGTTCCCAGCAAGTACAGTGTATCTGACTGACGAGGAGCTACTGTTCTTGTCAGTTTCCTAAGCAGAGTTGAACTAGATATGGTCCATGTGTGTAGGAAGCACAGTTCTTTGTTATGAGCAAGCTCTCTGTTTGGAAGCCATAGGAAACACAGTAGAGTAGAAGAGTGCTCTTTTCTCAAAAGCAGAGAGTGTTTCATGCAAGGCAAGCTAGCATTTGTTTCCCAGTCCTAAACGGAGTTGAATCACATGCAGTTTCTGGTCCTATGAGCAAGAGTTGTTTTCTGGTAAGGAAAGTCACTATTGCGCTCCCATTGCCATACACAGTGCAAATAGCACTGGCGTCTGTTCCCAGCAAGTACAGTGTATTGGACTGAAGAGGAGCTACTGTTCTTGTCAGTTTCCTAAGCAGAGTTGAACTAGATATGGCCGTGTTTGTAGGAAGCACATTTCTTTTGTTCTGAGCAAGCTCACTGTTCTGGCCCTATAGGAAACACAGTAGAGTAGAAGAGTGCTCTTTTCTCTAAAGCAGATTGTGTTTCTTGTAAGGTGAGCTGGCGTTTGTTTCCCAGTCCTAAATGGAGTTGAATCACATGCAGTTTCTGGTCGTACGAGCAAGAGTTGTTTTATGATAAGAATAGTCACTATTGCGCTGCCATTGTCATACACAGGAAAAATAGCACTGGCGTCTGTTCCCAGCAGTACAGTGTATTGGACTGAAGAGTAGCTACTGTTCTTGTCAGGTTCCTAAGCAGAATTGAACTAGATATGGCTGTGTGTGTAGGAAGCACAGTTCTTTTGTTTTGAGAAAGCTCACTGTTCTGGCCCCATAGGAAACACAGTAGAGTAGAAGAGTGCTCTTTTCTCTAAAGCAGAGTGTGTTTCTTGTAAGGCGAGCTAGCGTTTGTTTCCCAGACCTAAATTTAGTTGAGTCACATGCAGTTTTTTGTCCTACGAGCAAGAGTTGTTTTCTGGTAAGACGAGTAACTATTGTGCTCCAATTGCCATACACAGTGCAAATAGCACTCGCATATCTTGCCCGCAAGTACAGTGTATTGGACTGATGAGGAGCTACTGTTCTTGTCAGTTTCCTAAGCAGAGTTGAACTAGATATGGTAGATGTGTGTAGGAAGCACAGTTCTTTTGTTCTGAGCAAGCTCACTGTTTGGACCCCATAGGAAACACAGTAGAGTAGAAGAGTGCTCTTTTCTCAGAAGCAGAGCGTGTTTCTTGTAAGGCGAGCTAGCATTTGTTTCCCAGTCCTAAATGGCGTTGAATCACATGCAGTGTGTGGTCCTACGAGCAAGAGTTGTTTTCTGGTAAGGAAAGTCACTATTGCGCTCCCTTTGCCATACACAGTGCAAATAGCACTCGCGTATGTTCGCAGCAAGTACAGTGTATGGGACTGAAGAGGAGCTACTGTTCTTGTCAGTTTCCTAAGCAGAGTTGAACTAGATTTGGTCCATGTGTGTAGGAAGCACAGTTCTTTGTTCTGAGCAAGCTCACTGTTTGGACCTCATAGGAAACACAGTAGAGTAGAAGAGTGCTATTTTCTCAAAAGCAGAGTGTGTTTCTTGTAAGGCGAGCTAGCGTTTGTTTCCTAGTCCTAAATGAAGTTGAATCACATGCAGTTTCTGGTACTACGAACAAGAGTTGTTTTCTGGTAAGGAAAGTCACTATTGTGCTCCCATTGCCATACACAGGGCAAAGAGCACTCGCGTCTTTTCCCAGCAAGTACAGTGTATTGGTCTGAATAGGAGCTACTGTTCTTATCAGTTTCCTAAGCAGAGTTGAACTACATATGGTCCTTGTGTGTAGGAAGCACAGTTCTTTGGTTCTGAGCAAGCTCACTGTTTGGACCCCATAGGAAACACAGTAGAGTAGAAGAGTGCTCTTTTCTCTAAAGAAGAGTGTGTTTCTTGTAAGGCGAGCTAGCATTTGTTTCCCAGTCCTAAACGGAGTTGAATCACATGCAGTTTCTGGTCCTACGAGCAAGAGTTGTTTTCTGGTAAGGAAATTCACTATTGCGCTCCCATTGCCATACACAGTGCAAATAGCACTCGCGTCTGTTCCCAGCAAGTACAGTGAATCGGACTGAAGAGTAGCTACTGTTCTTGTCAGTTTCCTAAGCAGAGTTGAACTAGATATGGCCCGTGTGTAGGAAGCACAGTTCTTTTGTTCTGAGCAAGCTCACTGTTCTGGCCCTATAGGAAACACAGTAGAGTAGAAGAGTGCTCTTTTCTCTAAAGCAGATTGTGTTTCTTGTAAGGTGAGCTAGCGTTTGTTTCCCAGTCCTAAATGGAGTTGAATCACATGCAGTTTCTGGTCCTATGAGCAAGAGTTGTTTTATGATAAGAATAGTCACTATTGCGCTGCCATTGTCATACACAGGACAAATAGCACTGGCGTCTGTTCCCAGCAGTACAGTGTATTGGACTGAAGAGGAGCTACTGTTCTTGTCAGGTTCCTAAGCAGAATTGAACTAGATGTGGCCGTGTGTGTAGGAAGCACAGTTCTTATGTTCTGAGCAAGCTCACTGTTCTGGCCCTATAGGAAACACAGTAGAGTAGAAGAGTGCTCTTTTCTCAAAAGCAGAGTGTGGTTCTTGTAAGGCGAGCTTGTGTTTTTTTCCTAGTCCTAAATGGAGTTGAATCACATGCAGTTTTTGGTCCTACGAACAAGAGTTGTTTTCTCGTAAGGAAAGTCACTATTGCGCTCCCATTGCCATAAACAGTGCAAATAGCACTCGCGTCTTTTCCCAGCAAGTACAGTGTATTGGACTGAATAGGAGCTGCTGTTCTTGTCAGTTTCCTAAGCAGAGTTGAACTACATATGGTCCTTCTGTGTAGGAAGCACAGTACTTTTGTTCTGAGCAAGCTCACTGTTTGGAAGGCATAGGAAACACAGTAGAGTAGAAGAGTGCTCTTTTCTCTAAAGCAGAGTGTGTTTCTTGTAAGGCGAGCTAGCGTTTGTTTCCCAGTCCTAAATGGAGTTGAATCACATGCAGTTTCTGGTCCTACGAGCAAGAGTTGAATTCTGGTAAGGAAAGTCACTATTGCACTCCCATTGCCATACACAGTGCAAATAGCACTGGCATATGTTCCCAGCAAGTACAGTGTATTGGACTGAAGAGGAGGTACTGTTCTTCTCAGTTTCCTAAGCAGAGTTGAACTAGATATGGCCCGTGTGTCTAGGAAGCACAGTTCATTTGTTCTGAGCAAGCTCACTGTTCTGGCCCTGTAGGAAACACAGTAGAGTAGAAGAGTGCTCTTTTCTCAAAAGCAGAGTGTGTTTCTTCTAAGGGGAGCTAGAGTTTGTTTCATAGTCGTAAATGGAGTTGAGTCACATGCAGTTTTTTGTCCTACGAGCAAGAGTTGTTTTCTGGTAAGACGAGTCACTATTGTGCTCTAATTGCGATTCACAGTTCAAATAGCACTCGCGTCTGTTCTCAGCAAGAACAGTGTATCGGACTGAAGAGGAGCTACTGTTCTTGTCAGTTTCCTAAGCAGAGTTGAACTAGATATGGTCCATGTGTGTAGGAAGCACAGTTCTTTTGTTCTGAGCAAGCTCACTGTTCTGGCCCTATAGGAAACACAGTAGAGTGGAAGAGTGCTCTTTTCTCTAAAGCAGAGTGTGTTTCTTGTAAGGCGAGCTCACGTTTATTTCCCAGTCCTAAATGGAGTTGAGTCACAGACAGTTTTTGGTCCTACGAGCAAGAGTTGTTTTCTGGTAAGGAAAGTCACTATTGCGCTCCCATTGCCATACACAGGGCAAATAGCACTCGTGTCTTTTCCCAGCAAGTACAATGTATCGGACTGAAGAGGAGCTACTGTTCTTGTCAGTTTCCTAAGCAGAGTTGAACTAGATATGGTCCATGTGTGTAGGAAGCACAGTTCTTTGTTCTGAGCAAGCTCACTGTTTGGACCCCATAGGAAACACAGTAGAGTAGAAGAGTGCTGTTTTTTCAAAAGCAGAGAGTGTTTCATGTAAGGCGAGCTTGCATTTGTTTCCCAGTCCTAAACGGAGTTGAATCACATGCAGTTTCTGGTCCTATGAGCAAGAGTTGTTTTCTGGTAAGGAAAGTCACTATTGTGCTCCCATTGCCATACACAGTGCAAATAGCACTCGCGTCTGTTCCCAGCAAGTACAGTGTATCGGACTGAAGAGGAGCTACTGTTCTTGTCAGTTTCCTAAGCAGAGTTGAACTAGATATGGCCCGTGTGTAGGAAGCACAGTTCTTTTGTTCTGAGCAAGCTCAGTGTTCTGGCCCTATAGGAAACACAGTAGAGTAGAAGAGTGCTCTTTTCTCTAAAGCAGATTGTGTTTCTTGTAAGGTGAGCTAGCGTTTGTTTCCCAGTCCTAAATGGAGTTGAATCACATGCAGTTTCTGGTCCTACGAGCAAGAGTTGAATTCTGGTAAGGAAAGTCACTATTGCACTCCCATTGCCATACACAGTGCAAATAGCACTGGCATATGTTCCCAGCAAGTACAGTGTATTGGACTGAAGAGGAGGTACTGTTCTTCTCAGTTTCCTAAGCAGAGTTGAACTAGATATGGCCCGTGTGTCTAGGAAGCACAGTTCATTTGTTCTGAGCAAGCTCACTGTTCTGGCCCTGTAGGAAACACAGTAGAGTAGAAGAGTGCTCTTTTCTCAAAAGCAGAGTGTGTTTCTTCTAAGGGGAGCTAGAGTTTGTTTCATAGTCGTAAATGGAGTTGAGTCACATGCAGTTTTTTGTCCTACGAGCAAGAGTTGTTTTCTGGTAAGACGAGTCACTATTGTGCTCTAATTGCGATTCACAGTTCAAATAGCACTCGCGTCTGTTCTCAGCAAGAACAGTGTATCGGACTGAAGAGGAGCTACTGTTCTTGTCAGTTTCCTAAGCAGAGTTGAACTAGATATGGTCCATGTGTGTAGGAAGCACAGTTCTTTTGTTCTGAGCAAGCTCACTGTTTGGACCCCATAGGAAACACAGTAGAGTAGAAGAGTGCTCTTTTCTCAAAAGCAGAGTGTGTTTCTTGTAAGGCGAGCTAGCGTTTGTTTCCCAGTCCTAAATAGAGTTGAATCACATGCAGTTTCTGGTCCTATGAGCAAGAGTTGTTTTCTGGTAAGAAGAGTCACTATTGCGCTCCCATTGAAATACACAGTGCAAATAGCACTGGCGTCTGTTCCCAGCAAGTACAGTGTATCGGACTGAAGAGGAGCTACTGTTCTTGTCAGTTTCCTAAGCACAGTTGAACTAGATAAGGACCGTGTGTGTAGAAAGCACAGTTCTTATGTTCTGAGCAAGCTCACTGTTCTGGCCCTATAGGAAACACAGTAGAGTAGAAGAGTGCTCTTTTCTCAAAAGCAGAGTGTGTTTCTTGTAAGGCAAGCTAGCGTTTGTTTCCTAGTCCTAAATGGAGTTGAATCACATGCAGTTTCTGGTCCTATGAACAAGAGTTGTTTTCTGGTAAGGAAAGTCACTATTGCGCTCCCATTGCCATACACAGTGCAAATAGCACTCGCGTCTTTTCCCAGCAAGTACAGTGTATTGGACTGAATAGGAGCTACTGTTCTTGTCAGTTTCCTAAGCAGAGTTGAACTACATATGGTCCTTGTGTGTAGGAAGCACAGTTCTTTGGTTCTGAGCAAGCTCACTGTTTGGACCCCATAGGAAACACAGTAGAGTAGAAGAGTGCTCTTTTCTCTAAAGCAGAGTGTGTTTCTTGTAAGGCGAGCCAGCATTTGTTTCCCAGTCCTAAACGGAGTTGAATCACATGCAGTTTCTGGTCCTATGAGCAAGAGTTGTTTTCTGGTAAGGAAAGTCACTATTGCGCTCCCATTGCCATACACAGTGCAAATAGCACTCGCGTCTGTTCCCAGCAAGTACAGTGTATCGGACTTAAGAGGAGCTACTGTTCTTGTCAGTTTCCTAAGCATAGTTGAACTAGATATGGCCCGTGTGTAGGAAGCACAGTTCTTTTGTTCTTAGCAAGCTCACTGTTCTGGCCCTATAGGAAACACAGTAGAGTAGAAGAGTGTTCTTTTCTCTAAAGCAGATTGTGTTTCTTGTAAGGTGAGCTAGCGTTTGTTTCCCAGTCCTAAATGGAGTTGAATCACATGCAGTTTCTGGTCCTACGAGCAAGAGTTGTTTTATGATAAGAATAGTCACTATTGCGCTGCCATTGTCATACACAGGACAAATAGCACTGGCGTCTGTTCCCAGCAGTAGAGTGTATTGGACTGAAGAGGAGCTACTGTTCTTGTCAGGTCTTTGCCATACACAGTGCAAATAGCACTCGCGTATGTTCCCTGCAAGTACAGTGTATCGGACTGAAGAGGAGCTACTGTTCTTGTCAGTTTCCTAAGCAGAGTTGAACTAGATATGGTCCATGTGTGTAGGAAGCACAGTTCTTTTTTCAGAGCAAGCTTACTGTTAGGTCCCCATAGGAAACACAGTAGAGAAGAAGAGTGCTCTTTTCTCAACAGCAGAGAGTGTTTCATGTAAGGCGAGCTAGCATTTGTTTCCCAGTCCTAAACGGAGTTGAATCACATGCAGTTTCTGGTCCTACGAGCAAGAGTTGTTTTCTGGTAAGGAAAGTCACTATTGCGCTCCCATTGCCATACACAGTGCAAATAGCACTCGCGTCTGTTCCCAGCAAGTACAGTGTATCGGACTGAAGAGGAGCTACTGTTCTTGTCAGTTTCCTAAGCAGAGTTGAACTAGATATGGTCCATGTGTGTAGGAAGCACAGTTCTTTGTTCTGAGCAAGCTAACTGTTTGGACCGCATAGGAAACACAGTAGAGTAGAAGAGTGCTCTTTTCTCAAAAGCAGAGTGTGTTTTTTGTAAGGCAAGCTATCGTTTGTTTCCCAGTCCTAAATGGAGTTGAATCACTTGCAGTTTCTGGTCCTACGAGCAAGAGTTGTTTTCTGGTAAGGAAAGTCACTATTGCGCTTCCATTGCCATACACAGTGCAAATAGCACTCACGTCTGTTCCCAGCAAGTACAGTGTATCGGACAGAAGAGGAGCTACTGTTCTTGTCAGTTTCCTAAGCAGAGTTGAACTAGATATGGCCCGTGTGTTTAGGAAGCACAGTTATTATGTTCTGAGCAAGCTCACCGTTCTGGCCCTATAGGAAACACAGTAGAGTAGAAGAGTGCTCTTTTCTATAAAGCAGAGTGTGTTTTTTGTAAGGCGAGCTCGCGTTTGTTTCCCAGTCCTAAATGGATTTGAGTCACATGCAGTTTTTGGTCCTATGAGCAAGAGTTGTTTTCTGGTAAGAAGATTCACTATTGCGCTGCCATTGCCATACACAGGACAAATAGCACTGGCATCTGTTCGCAGCAACTACAGTGTATTGGACTGAAGAGGATCTACTTTTCTTGTCAGGTTCCTAAGCAGAATTGAACTAGATATGGCCGTGTGTGTAGGAAGCACAGTTCTTTTGTTCTGAGCAAGCTCACTGTTCGGACCCAAAAAAAAACACAGTAGAGTAGAAGAGTGCTCTTTTCTCAAAAGCAGAGTGTGTTTTTTGTAAGGCAAGCTATCGTTTGTTTCCCAGTCCTAAATGGAGTTTAATCACATGCAGTTTCTGGTCCTATGAACAAGAGTTGTTTTCTGGTAAGGAAAGTCACTGTTGCACTCCCTTTGCCATACACAGTACAAATAGCACTCGCGTCTGTTCCCAGCAAGTACAGTGTATCGGACTGAAGAGGAGCTACTGTTCTTGTCAGTTTCCTAAGCAGAGTTGAACTAGATATGTCCCGTGTGTTTAGGAAGCACAGTTATTATGTTCTGAGCAAGCTCACTGTTCTGTCCCTATAGGAAACACGGTAGAGTAGAAGAGTGCTCTTTTCTATAAAGCAGAGAGTGTTTCTTGTAAGGCAAGCTCACGTTTGTTTCCCAGTCCTAAATGGATTTGAGTCACATGCAGTTTTTGTTCCTATGAGCAAGAGTTGTTTTCTGGTAAGAAGAGTCACTATTGTGCTCCAAATGCCATACACAGTGCAAATAGCACTCGCGTCTGTTCCCAGCATGTACAGTGTATTGGACTGAATAGGAGCTACTGTTCTTGTCAGTTTCCTAAGCAGAGTTGAACTAGATATGGTCCATGTGTGTAGGAAGCACAGTTCTTTTGTTCTGAGCAAGCTCACTGTTTGGACCCCATTAGAAACACAGTAGAGTAGAAGAGTGGTCTTTTCTCTAAAGCAGAGAGTGTTTCTTGTAAGGCGAGCTAGCATTTGTTTCCCAGTCCTAAATGGCGTTGAATCACATGCAGTTTGTGTTCCTACGAGCAAGAGTTGTTTTCTGGTAAGGAGAGTCACTATTGCGCTGTCATTGCCATACACAGTGCAAATAGCACTCGCGTCTGTTCCCAGCAAGTACAGTGTATCGGACTGAAGAGGAGCTACTGTTCTTGTCAGTTTCCTAAGCAGAGTTGAACTACATATGATCCGTGTGTGTAGGAAGCACAGTTCTTTTGTTCTGAGCAAGCTCACTGTTTGGACCCCATAGGAAACACAGTAGAGTAGAAGAGTGCTCTTTTTTCTAAAGCAGAGTGTGTTTCTTGTAAGGCGAGCTAGCGTTTGTTTCCCAGTCCTAAATGGATTTGAGTCACATGCAGTTTTTGGTCCTATGAGCAAGAGTTGTTTTCTGGTAAGAAGATTCACTATTGCGCTGCCATTGCCATACACAGGACAAATAGCACTGGCATCTGTTTCGCAGCAACTACAGTGTATTGGACTGAAGAGTATCTACTGTTCTTGTCAGGTTCCTAAGCAGAATTGAACTAGATATGGCCGTGTGTGTAGGAAGCACAGTTCTTTTGTTCTGAGCAAGCTCACTGTTCGGACCCAAAAGGTAACACAGTAGAGTAGAAGAGTGCTCTTTTCTCTAAATCAGAGTGTGTTTCTAGTAAGGCGAGCTAGCGTTTGTTTCCCAGTCCTAAATGGAGTGGAATCACATGCAGTTTCTGTCCTAAGAGCAAGAGTTGTTTTATGGTAAAAATAGTCACTATTGTGCTGCCATTGCCACACACAGGACAAATAGCACTGGCGTCTGTTCGCAGCAAGTATAGTGTATTGGACTGAAGAGGATCTACTGTTCTTGTCAGGTTCCTAAGCAGAATTGAACTAGATATGGCCTTGTGTGTAGGAAGCACAGTTCTTTTGTTCTGAGCAAGCTCACTCTTCGGACCCCATAGGAAACACAGTAGAGTAGAAGAGTGCTCTTTTCTCAAAAGCAGAGTGTGTTTTTTGTAAGGCAAGTTATCATTTGTTTCCCAGTCCTAAATGGAGTTGAATCACATGCAGTTTCTGGTCCTACAAGGAAGAGTTGTTTTCTGGTAAGGAAAGTCACTATTGTGCTATCTTTGCCATACACAGTGCAAATAGCACTCGTGTGTGTTCCCAGCAAGTACAGTGTATCTGACTGACGAGGAGCTACTGTTCTTGTCAGTTTCCTAAGCAGAGTTGAACTAGATATGGTCCATGTGTGTAGGAAGCACAGTTCTTTGTTATGAGCAAGCTCTCTGTTTGGAAGCCATAGGAAACACAGTAGAGTAGAAGAGTGCTCTTTTCTCAAAAGCAGAGAGTGTTTCATGTAAGGCAAGCTAGCATTTGTTTCCCAGTCCTAAACGGAGTTGAATCACATGCAGTTTCTGGTCCTATGACCAAGAGTTGTTTTCTGGTAAGGAAAGTCACTATTGCGCTCCCATTGCCATACACAGTGCAAATAGCACTGGCGTCTGTTCCCAGCAAGTACAGTGTATTGGACTGAAGAGGAGCTACTGTTCTTGTCAGTTTCCTAAGCAGAGTTGAACTAGATATGGCCGTGTTTGTAGGAAGCACAGTTCTTTTGTTCTGAGCAAGCTCACTGTTCTGGCCCTATAGGAAACACAGTAGAGTAGAAGAGTGCTCTTTTCTCTAAAGCAGATTGTGTTTCTTGTAAGGTGAGCTGGCGTTTGTTTCCCAGTCCTAAATGGAGTTGAATCACATGCAGTTTCTGGTCGTACGAGCAAGAGTTGTTTTATGATAAGAATAGTCACTATTGCGCTGCCATTGTCATACACAGGAAAAATAGCACTGGCGTCTGTTCCCAGCAGTACAGTGTATTGGACTGAAGAGTAGCTACTGTTTCTTGTCAGGTTCCTAAGCAGAATTGAACTAGATATGGCTGTGTGTGTAGGAAGCACAGTTCTTTTGTTTTAAGAAAGCTCACTGTTCTGGCCCCATAGGAAACACAGTAGAGTAGAAGAGTGCTCTTTTCTCTAAAGCAGAGTGTGTTTCTTGTAAGGCGAGCTAGCGTTTGTTTCCCAGACCTAAATTTAGTTGAGTCACATGCAGTTTTTTGTCCTACGAGCAAGAGTTGTTTTCTGGTAAGACGAGTAACTATTGTGCTCCAATTGCCATACACAGTGCAAATAGCACTCGCATATCTTGCCCGCAAGTACAGTGTATTGGACTGATGAGGAGCTACTGTTCTTGTCAGTTTCCTAAGCAGAGTTGAACTAGATATGGTAGATGTGTGTAGGAAGCACAGTTCTTTTGTTCTGAGCAAGCTCACTGTTTGGACCCCATAGGAAACACAGTAGAGTAGAAGAGTGCTCTTTTCTCAGAAGCAGAGCGTGTTTCTTGTAAGGCGAGCTAGCATTTGTTTCCCAGTCCTAAATGGCGTTGAATCACATGCAGTGTGTGGTCCTACGAGCAAGAGTTGTTTTCTGGTAAGGAAAGTCACTATTGCGCTCCCTTTGCCATACACAGTGCAAATAGCACTCGCGTATGTTCGCAGCAAGTACAGTGTATGGGACTGAAGAGGAGCTACTGTTCTTGTCAGTTTCCTAAGCAGAGTTGAACTAGATTTGGTCCATGTGTGTAGGAAGCACAGTTCTTTGTTCTGAGCAAGCTCACTGTTTGGACCTCATAGGAAACACAGTAGAGTAGAAGAGTGCTATTTTCTCAAAAGCAGAGTGTGTTTCTTGTAAGGCGAGCTAGCGTTTGTTTCCTAGTCCTAAATGAAGTTGAATCACATGCAGTTTCTGGTACTACGAACAAGAGTTGTTTTCTGGTAAGGAAAGTCACTATTGTGCTCCCATTGCCATACACAGGGCAAAGAGCACTCGCGTCTTTTCCCAGCAAGTACAGTGTATTGGTCTGAATAGGAGCTACTGTTCTTATCAGTTTCCTAAGCAGAGTTGAACTACATATGGTCCTTGTGTGTAGGAAGCACAGTTCTTTGGTTCTGAGCAAGCTCACTGTTTGGACCCCATAGGAAACACAGTAGAGTAGAAGAGTGCTCTTTTCTCTAAAGAAGAGTGTGTTTCTTGTAAAGGCGAGCTAGCATTTGTTTCCCAGTCCTAAACGGAGTTGAATCACATGCAGTTTCTGGTCCTACGAGCAAGAGTTGTTTTCTGGTAAGGAAATTCACTATTGCGCTCCCATTGCCATACACAGTGCAAATAGCACTCGCGTCTGTTCCCAGCAAGTACAGTGAATCGACTGAAGAGTAGCTACTGTTCTTGTCAGTTTCCTAAGCAGAGTTGAACTAGATATGGCCCGTGTGTAGGAAGCACAGTTCTTTTGTTCTGAGCAAGCTCACTGTTCTGGCCCTATAGGAAACACAGTAGAGTAGAAGAGTGCTCTTTTCTCTAAAGCAGATTGTGTTCTTGTAAGGTGAGCTAGCGTTTGTTTCCCAGTCCTAAATGGAGTTGAATCACATGCAGTTTCTGGTCCTATGAGCAAGAGTTGTTTTATGATAAGAATAGTCACTATTGCGCTGCCATTGTCATACACAGGACAAATAGCACTGGCGTCTGTTCCCAGCAGTACAGTGTATTGGACTGAAGAGGAGCTACTGTTCTTGTCAGGTTCCTAAGCAGAATTGAACTAGATGTGGCCGTGTGTGTAGGAAGCACAGTTCTTATGTTCTGAGCAAGCTCACTGTTCTGGCCCTATAGGAAACACAGTAGAGTAGAAGAGTGCTCTTTTCTCAAAAGCAGAGTGTGGTTCTTGTAAGGCGAGCTTGTGTTTTTTTCCTAGTCCTAAATGGAGTTGAATCACATGCAGTTTTTGGTCCTACGAACAAGAGTTGTTTTCTCGTAAGGAAAGTCACTATTGCGCTCCCATTGCCATACACAGTGCAAATAGCACTCGCGTCTTTTCCCAGCAAGTACAGTGTATTGGACTGAATAGGAGCTGCTGTTCTTGTCAGTTTCCTAAGCAGAGTTGAACTACATATGGTCCTTCTGTGTAGGAAGCACAGTACTTTTGTTCTGAGCAAGCTCACTGTTTGGAAGGCATAGGAAACACAGTAGAGTAGAAGAGTGCTCTTTTCTCTAAAGCAGAGTGTGTTTCTTGTAAGGCGAGCTAGCGTTTGTTTCCCAGTCCTAAATGGAGTTGAATCACATGCAGTTTCTGGTCCTACGAGCAAGAGTTGAATTCTGGTAAGGAAAGTCACTATTGCACTCCCATTGCCATACACAGTGCAAATAGCACTGGCATATGTTCCCAGCAAGTACAGTGTATTGGACTGAAGAGGAGGTACTGTTCTTCTCAGTTTCCTAAGCAGAGTTGAACTAGATATGGCCCGTGTGTCTAGGAAGCACAGTTCATTTGTTCTGAGCAAGCTCACTGTTCTGGCCCTGTAGGAAACACAGTAGAGTAGAAGAGTGCTCTTTTCTCAAAAGCAGAGTGTGTTTCTTCTAAGGGGAGCTAGAGTTTGTTTCATAGTCGTAAATGGAGTTGAGTCACATGCAGTTTTTTGTCCTACGAGCAAGAGTTGTTTTCTGGTAAGACGAGTCACTATTGTGCTCTAATTGCGATTCACAGTTCAAATAGCACTCGCGTCTGTTCTCAGCAAGAACAGTGTATCGGACTGAAGAGGAGCTACTGTTCTTGTCAGTTTCCTAAGCAGAGTTGAACTAGATATGGTCCATGTGTGTAGGAAGCACAGTTCTTTTGTTCTGAGCAAGCTCACTGTTCTGGCCCTATAGGAAACACAGTAGAGTGGAAGAGTGCTCTTTTCTCTAAAGCAGAGTGTGTTTCTTGTAAGGCGAGCTCACGTTTATTTCCCAGTCCTAAATGGAGTTGAGTCACAGACAGTTTTTGGTCCTACGAGCAAGAGTTGTTTTCTGGTAAGGAAAGTCACTATTGCGCTCCCATTGCCATACACAGGGCAAATAGCACTCGTGTCTTTTCCCAGCAAGTACAATGTATCGGACTGAAGAGGAGCTACTGTTCTTGTCAGTTTCCTAAGCAGAGTTGAACTAGATATGGTCCATGTGTGTAGGAAGCACAGTTCTTTGTTCTGAGCAAGCTCACTGTTTGGACCCCATAGGAAACACAGTAGAGTAGAAGAGTGCTGTTTTTTCAAAAGCAGAGAGTGTTTCATGTAAGGCGAGCTTGCATTTGTTTCCCAGTCCTAAACGGAGTTGAATCACATGCAGTTTCTGGTCCTATGAGCAAGAGTTGTTTTCTGGTAAGGAAAGTCACTATTGTGCTCCCATTGCCATACACAGTGCAAATAGCACTCGCGTCTGTTCCCAGCAAGTACAGTGTATCGGACTGAAGAGGAGCTACTGTTCTTGTCAGTTTCCTAAGCAGAGTTGAACTAGATATGGCCCGTGTGTAGGAAGCACAGTTCTTTTGTTCTGAGCAAGCTCAGTGTTCTGGCCCTATAGGAAACACAGTAGAGTAGAAGAGTGCTCTTTTCTCTAAAGAAGATTGTGTTTCTTGTAAGGTGAGCTAGCGTTTGTTTCCCAGTCCTAAATGGAGTTGAATCACATGCAGTTTCTGGTCCTACGAGCAAGAGTTGAATTCTGGTAAGGAAAGTCACTATTGCACTCCCATTGCCATACACAGTGCAAATAGCACTGGCATATGTTCCCAGCAAGTACAGTGTATTGGACTGAAGAGGAGGTACTGTTCTTCTCAGTTTCCTAAGCAGAGTTGAACTAGATATGGCCCGTGTGTCTAGGAAGCACAGTTCATTTGTTCTGAGCAAGCTCACTGTTCTGGCCCTGTAGGAAACACAGTAGAGTAGAAGAGTGCTCTTTTCTCAAAAGCAGAGTGTGTTTCTTCTAAGGGGAGCTAGAGTTTGTTTCATAGTCGTAAATGGAGTTGAGTCACATGCAGTTTTTTGTCCTACGAGCAAGAGTTGTTTTCTGGTAAGACGAGTCACTATTGTGCTCTAATTGCGATTCACAGTTCAAATAGCACTCGCGTCTGTTCTCAGCAAGAACAGTGTATCGGACTGAAGAGGAGCTACTGTTCTTGTCAGTTTCCTAAGCAGAGTTGAACTAGATATGGTCCATGTGTGTAGGAAGCACAGTTCTTTTGTTCTGAGCAAGCTCACTGTTCTGGCCCTATAGGAAACACAGTAGAGTGGAAGAGTGCTCTTTTCTCTAAAGCAGAGTGTGTTTCTTGTAAGGCGAGCTCACGTTTATTTCCCAGTCCTAAATGGAGTTGAGTCACAGACAGTTTTTGGTCCTACGAGCAAGAGTTGTTTTCTGGTAAGGAAAGTCACTATTGCGCTCCCATTGCCATACACAGGGCAAATAGCACTCGTGTCTTTTCCCAGCAAGTACAATGTATCGGACTGAAGAGGAGCTACTGTTCTTGTCAGTTTCCTAAGCAGAGTTGAACTAGATATGGTCCATGTGTGTAGGAAGCACAGTTCTTTGTTCTGAGCAAGCTCACTGTTTGGACCCCATAGGAAACACAGTAGAGTAGAAGAGTGCTGTTTTTTCAAAAGCAGAGAGTGTTTCATGTAAGGCGAGCTTGCATTTGTTTCCCAGTCCTAAACGGAGTTGAATCACATGCAGTTTCTGGTCCTATGAGCAAGAGTTGTTTTCTGGTAAGGAAAGTCACTATTGTGCTCCCATTGCCATACACAGTGCAAATAGCACTCGCGTCTGTTCCCAGCAAGTACAGTGTATCGGACTGAAGAGGAGCTACTGTTCTTGTCAGTTTCCTAAGCAGAGTTGAACTAGATATGTCCCGTGTGTAGGAAGCACAGTTCTTTTGTTCTGAGCAAGCTCAGTGTTCTGGCCCTATAGGAAACACAGTAGAGTAGAAGAGTGCTCTTTTCTCTAAAGCAGATTGTGTTTCTTGTAAGGTGAGCTAGCGTTTGTTTCCCAGTCCTAAATGGAGTTGAATCACATGCAGTTTCTGGTCCTACGAGCAAGAGTTGAATTCTGGTAAGGAAAGTCACTATTGCACTCCCATTGCCATACACAGTGCAAATAGCACTGGCATATGTTCCCAGCAAGTACAGTGTATTGGACTGAAGAGGAGGTACTGTTCTTCTCAGTTTCCTAAGCAGAGTTGAACTAGATATGGCCCGTGTGTCTAGGAAGCACAGTTCATTTGTTCTGAGCAAGCTCACTGTTCTGGCCCTGTAGGAAACACAGTAGAGTAGAAGAGTGCTCTTTTCTCAAAAGCAGAGTGTGTTTCTTCTAAGGGGAGCTAGAGTTTGTTTCATAGTCGTAAATGGAGTTGAGTCACATGCAGTTTTTTGTCCTACGAGCAAGAGTTGTTTTCTGGTAAGACGAGTCACTATTGTGCTCTAATTGCGATTCACAGTTCAAATAGCACTCGCGTCTGTTCTCAGCAAGAACAGTGTATCGGACTGAAGAGGAGCTACTGTTCTTGTCAGTTTCCTAAGCAGAGTTGAACTAGATATGGTCCATGTGTGTAGGAAGCACAGTTCTTTTGTTCTGAGCAAGCTCACTGTTCTGGCCCTATAGGAAACACAGTAGAGTGGAAGAGTGCTCTTTTCTCTAAAGCAGAGTGTGTTTCTTGTAAGGCGAGCTCATGTTTATTTCCCAGTCCTAAATGGAGTTGAGTCACAGACAGTTTTTGGTCCTACGAGCAAGAGTTGTTTTCTGGTAAGGAAAGTCACTATTGCGCTCCCATTGCCATACACAGGGCAAATAGCACTCGTGTCTTTTCCCAGCAAGTACAATGTATCGGACTGAAGAGGAGCTACTGTTCTTGTCAGTTTCCTAAGCAGAGTTGAACTAGATATGGTCCATGTGTGTAGGAAGCACAGTTCTTTGTTCTGAGCAAGCTCACTGTTTGGACCCCATAGGAAACACAGTAGAGTAGAAGAGTGCTGTTTTTTCAAAAGCAGAGAGTGTTTCATGTAAGGCGAGCTTGCATTTGTTTCCCAGTCCTAAACGGAGTTGAATCACATGCAGTTTCTGGTCCTATGAGCAAGAGTTGTTTTCTGGTAAGGAAAGTCACTATTGTGCTCCCATTGCCATACACAGTGCAAATAGCACTCGCGTCTGTTCCCAGCAAGTACAGTGTATCGGACTGAAGAGGAGCTACTGTTCTTGTCAGTTTCCTAAGCAGAGTTGAACTAGATATGGCCCGTGTGTAGGAAGCACAGTTCTTTTGTTCTGAGCAAGCTCAGTGTTCTGGCCCTATAGGAAACACAGTAGAGTAG
This sequence comes from Peromyscus eremicus, assembly GCF_949786415.1. NCBI lineage: Eukaryota > Metazoa > Chordata > Mammalia > Rodentia > Cricetidae > Peromyscus > Peromyscus eremicus. The sequence goes on along the minus strand of NW_026737448.1, from coordinate 5,648 downwards.
AAGAGTGCTCTTTTCTCTAAAGCAGATTGTGTTTCTTGTAAGGTGAGCTAGCGTTTGTTTCCCAGTCCTAAATGGAGTTGAATCACATGCAGTTTCTGGTCCTACGAGCAAGAGTTGTTTTATGATAAGAATAGTCACTATTGCGCTGCCATTGCCATACACAGGACAAAGAGCACTCGCTTCTGTTCCCAGCAGTACAGTGTACTGGACTGAAGAGGAGCTACTGCTCTTGTCAGTTTCCTAAGCAGAGTTGAACTAGATATGGTCGAGTGTGTAGGAAGCACAGTGCTTTTGTTCTGAGCAAGATCACTTTTCGGACCCCTAGGAAACACAGTAGAGTAGAAGAGTGCTCTTTTCTCTAAAGCAGAGTGTGTTTCTTGTAAGGCGAGCTAGCGTTTGTTTCCCAGTCCTAAATGGAGTTGAATCACATGCAGTTTCTGGTCCTACAAGCAAGAGTTGTTTTCTGGTAAGGAAAGTTACTATTGCACTCCAATTACCATTCACAGTGAAAATAGCACTCGCATCTGTTCTCAGCAAGTATAGTGTATCGGACTGAAGAGGAGCTACTGTTCTTGTCAGTTTCCTAAGCAGAGTTGAACTAGATATGGCCCGCGTGTGTAGGAAACACAGTTCTTTTGTTCTGAGCAAGCTCACTTTTCTAACCCTATAGGAAACAGGGTAGAGTAGAAGAGTGCTCTTTTCTCTAAAGCAGAGTGTGTTTCTTGTAAGGCGAACTCGCGTTTGTTTCCCAGTCCTAAATGGAGTTGAGTCACAGACAGTTTTGGTCCTACGAGCAAGAGTTGTTTTCTGGTAAGAAGAGTCACTATTGCGCTCCAAATGCCATACAGAGTGCAAATAGCACTCGCGTCTGTTCCCAGCAAGTACAGTGTATTGGACTGAAGAGGAGCTACTGCTCTTGTCAGTTTCCTAAGCAGAGTTGAACTAGATATGGTCCATGTGTGTAGGAAGCACAGTTCTTTTGTTCTGAGCAAGCTCACTGTTTGGACCCCATAGGAAACACCATAGAGTAGAAGAGTGCTCTTTTCTCAAAAGCAGAGTGTGTTTCTTGTAAGGCGAGTTAGCGTTTGTTTCCCAGTCCTAAATGGAGTGGAATCACATGCAGCTTCTGGTTCTACGAGCAAGAGTTGTTTTCTGGTAAGGAAAGTAACTATTGCGCTCCCAATGTAATACACAGTGCAAATAGCACTCGCGTCTGTTCCCAGCAAGTACAGTGTATCGGACTGAAGAGGAGCTACTGTTCTTGTCAGTTTCCTAAGCAGAGTTGAACTAGATAAGGACCGTGTGTGTAGAAAGCACAGTACTTTTGTTCTGAGCAAGCTCACTGTTCTGGCCCTATAGGAAACACCGTAGAGTAGAAGAGTGCTCTTTTCTCAAAAGCAGAGTTTGTTTCTTGTAAGGTGAGCTAGCGTTTGTTTCCCAGTCCTAAATGGAGTTGAGTCACATGTAGTTTTTTGTCCTACGAGCAAGAGTTGTTTTCTGGTAAGACGAGTCACTATTGTGCTCCAATTGCCATTCACAGTGCAAATAGCTCTCGCATCTGTTCTCAGCAAGTACAGTGTATCGGAATGAAGAGGAGCTACTGTTCTTGTCAGTTTCCTAAGCAGAGTTGAACTAGATATGGCCCGTGTGTGTAGGAAGCACAGTTGTTTTGTTCTGAGCAAGCTCACTTTTCTGGCCCTATAGGAAACACAGTAGAGTAGAAGAGTGCTCTTTTCTATAAAACAGAGTGTGTTTCTTGTAAGGCGAGCTCGCGTTTGTTTCCGAGTCCTAAATGGAGTTGAGTCACAGACAGTTTTTGGTCCTACGAGCAAGAGTTGTTTTCTGGTAAGAAGAGTCACTATTGCGCTCCAAATGCCATACAGAGTGCAAATAGCACTCGCGTCTGTTCCCAGCAAGTACAGTGTATTGGACTGAGGAGGATTTATTTTTCTTGTCAGGTTCCTAAGCAGAATTGAACTAGATATGGCCGTGTGTGTAGGAAGCACAGTGCTTTTGTTCTGAGCAAGATCACTTTTCGGACCCCTAGGAAACACAGTAGAGTAGAAGAGTGCATTTTCTCAAAAGCAGAGTGTGGTTCTTGTAAGGCGAGCTAGCGTTTGTTTTTTAGTCATAAATGGAGTTGAATCACATGCAGTTTCTGGTCCTACGAACAAGAGTTGTTTTCTGGTAAGGAAAGTCACTATTGCGCTCCCATTGCCATAAACAGTGCAAATAGCACTCGCGTCTTTTCCCAGCAAGTATAGTGTATTGGACTGAATAGGAGCTACTGTTCTTGTCAGTTTCCTAAGCAGAGTTGAACTACATATGGTCCTTGTGTGTAGGAAGCACAGTACTTTTGTTCTGAGCAAGCTCACTGTTTGGACCCCATAGGAAACACAGTAGAGTAGAAGAGTGCTCTTTTCTCTAAAGCAGAGTGTGTTTCTGGTAAGGCGAGCTAGCGTTTGTTTCCCAGTCCTAAATGGAGTGGAATCACATGCAGTTTCTGTCCTACGAGCAAGAGTTGTTTTATGGTAAGAATAGTCACTATTGTGCTGCCATTTCCATACACAGGACAAATAGTACTGGCGTCTGTTCGCAGCAAGTACAGTGTATTGGACTGAACAGGATCTACTCTTCTTGTCAGGTTCCTAAGCAGAATTGAACAAGATATGGCCGGGTGTGTAGGAAGCACAGTTCTTTTGTTCTGAGCAAGCTCTCTGTTTGGACCCCATAGGAAACACAGTAGAGTAGAAGAGTGCTCTTTTCTCTAAAGCAGAGTGTGTTTCTTGTAAGGCGAGCTAGCGTTTGTTTCCCAGTCCTAAATGGAGTTGAATCACATGCAGTTTCTGGTCCTACAAGCAAGAGTTGTTTTCTGGTAAGGAAAGTTACTATTGCGCTCCCATTGCCATACACAGTGCAAATAGCACTGGCATCTGTTCCCAGCAAGTACAGTGTATTGGACTGAATAGGAGCTACTGTTCTTCTCAGTTTCCTAAGCAGAGTTAAACTAGATATTGCCCGTGTGTGTAGGAAGCACAGTTCTTTTTTTCTGAGCAAGGTCAATGTTCTGGCCCTATAGGAAACACATTAGAGTAGAATACTGCTCTTTTCTCAAAAGCAGAGTGTGTTTCTTGAAAGGCGAGCTAGAGTTTGTTTCCCAGTCCTAAATGGAGTTGAGTCACATGCAGTTTTTTGTCCTACGAGCAAGAGTTGTTTTCTGGTAAGACGAGTCACTAAGGTGCTCCAATTGCCATTCACAGTGCAAATAGCACTCGCATCTGTTCTCAGCAAGTACAGTGTATCGAACTGAAGAGGAGCTACTGTTCTTGTCAGCTTCTGAAGCAGAGTTGAACTAGATATGGCCCGTGTGTGTAGGAAGCACAGTTGGTTTGTTCTGAGCAAGCTCACTCTTCTGGCCCTATAGGAAACACAGTAGAGTAGAAGAGTGCTCTTTTCTCTAAAGCAGAGTGTGTTTCTTGTAAGGCGAGCTCGCGTTTGTTTCCCAGTCCTAAATGGAGTTGAGTCACAGACAGTTTTTGGTCCTACGAGCAAGAGTTGTTTTCTGGTAAGAAGAGTCACTATTGCGCTCCAAATGCCATACACAGTGCAAATAGCACTCGCGTCTGTTCCCAGCAAATACAGTGTATTGGACTGAAGAGGAGCTACTGCTCTTGTCAGTTTCCTAAGCAGAGTTGAACTAGATATGGTCCATGTGTGTAGGAAGCACAGTTCTTTGGTCTGAGCAAGCTCACTCTTTGGACCCCATAGGAAACACCATAGAGTAGAAGAGTGCTCTTTTCTCAAAAGCAGAGTGTGTTTCTTGTAAGGCGAGCTAGCGTTTGTTTCCCAGTCCTAAATGGAGTGGAATCACATGCAGCTTCTGGTTCTACGAGCAAGAGTTGTTTTATGGTAAGAATAGTCACTATTGCGCTGCCATTGCCATACACAGGACAAATAGCACTGGCGTCTGTTCCCAGCAAGTACAGTGTATTGGACTGAAGAGGATCTACTGTTCTTGTCAGGTTCCTAAGCAGAATTGAACTAGATATGGCCGTGTGTGTAGGAAGCACAGTGCTTTTGTTCTGAGCAAGATCACTTTTCGGACCCTTAGGAAACACAGTAGAGTAAAAGAGTGCTCTTTTCTCAAAAGCAGAGTGTGTTTCTTGTAAGGCGAGCTAGCGTTTGTTTCCCAGTCCTAAATGGAGTTGAATCACATGCAATTTCTGGTCCTACGAGGAAGAGTTGTTTTCTGGTAAGGAAAGTCACTATTGTGCTCCCTTTGCCATACACAGTGCAAATTGCACTCGCGTCTGTTCACAGCAAGTACAGTGTATCGGACTGAAGAGGAGCTACTGTTCTTGTCAGTTTCCTAAGCAGAGTTGAACTAGATATGGCCCGTGTGTTTAGGAAACACAGTTATTATGTTCTGACCAAGCTCACTGTTCTGGCCCTATAGGAAACACAGTAGAGTAGAAGAGTGCTCTTTTCTATAAAGCAGAGTGTGTTTCTTATAAGGCAAGCTCGCGTTTGTTTCCCAGTCCTAAATGGATTTGAGTCACATGCAGTTTTTGGTCCTATGAGCAAGAGTTGTTTTCTGGTAAGAAGAGTCACTATTGTGCTCCAAATGCCATACACAGTGCAAATAGCACTCGCGTCTGTTCCCAGCATGTACAGTGTATTGGACTGAATGGGAGCTACTGTTCTTGTCAGTTTCCTAAGCAGAGTTGAACTAGATATGGTCGATGTGTGTAGGAAGCACAGTTCTTTTGTTCTGAGCAAGCTCACTGTTTGAAACCCATAGGAAACACAGTAGAGTAGAAGAGTGCTCTTTTCTCAGAAGCAGAGCGTGTTTCTTGTAAGGCGAGCTAGCATTTGTTTCCCAGTCCTAAATGGCATTGAATCAAATGCAGTGTGTGGTCCTACGAGCAAGAGTTGTTTTCCGGTAAGGAAAGTCACTATTGCGCTCCCTTTGCCATACACAGTGCAAATAGCACTCGCGTATGTTCCCAGCAAGTAAAGTGTATCAGACTGAAGAGGAGCTACTGTTCTTGTCAGTTTCTTAAGCAGAGTTGAACGAGATATGGTCCATGTGTGTAGGAAGCACAGTTCTTTGTTCTGAGCAAGCTCACTGTTTGGACCCCATAGGAAACACAGTAGAGAAGAAGAATGCTCTTTTCTCAAAAGCAGAGAGTGTTTCATGTAAGGCGAGCTAGCATTTGTTTCCCAGTCCTAAATGGAGTTGAATCACATGCAGTTTCTTGTCCTACGAACAAGAGTTGTTTTCTGGTAAGGAAAGTCACTATTGCGCTCCCATTGCCATACACAGTGCAAATAGCACTGGCGTCTGTTCCCAGCAAGTACAGTGTATCGGACTGAAGAGGAGCTACTGTTCTTGTCAGTTTCCTAAGCAGAGTTGAACTAGATATGGACGTGTGTGTAGGAAGCACAGTTCTTTTGTTCTGAGCAAGCTCACTGTTTGGACCCCATAGGAAACACAGTACAGTAGAAGAGTGCTCTTTTCTCAAAAGCAGAGTGTCTTTTTTGTAAGGCAAGCTATCATTTTTTTCCCAGTCCTAAATGGAGTTGAATCACATGCAGTTTCCGGTCCTACGAGCAAGAGTTGTTTTCTGGTAAGGAAAGTCACTATT
>NW_026737447.1:0-40707 GCF_949786415.1 Peromyscus eremicus | reverse complement strand
TTCCCAGTCCTAAACGGAGTTGAATCCCATGCAGTTTCTGGTCCTACGAGCAAGAGTTGTTTTCTGCTAAGAAGAGTCACTATTGCGCTCCCATTGCCATACACAGTGCAAATAGCACTCGCGTCTGTTCCCAGCAAGTACAGTGTATTGGACTGAAGAGAAGCTACTGTTCTTGTCAGTTTCCTAAGCAGAGTTGAACTAGATATGCCCCGTGTGTGTAGGAAGCACAGTTCTTTTGTTCTGAGCAAGCTCACTGTTCTGGCCCTATAGGAAACACAGGAGAGTAGAAGAGTGCTGTTTTCTCAAAAGCAGAGTGTGTTTCTTGCAAGGCGAGCTAGCATTTGTTTCCCAGTCCTAAACGGAGTTGAATCCCATGCAGTTTCTGGTCCTACGAGCAAGAGTTGTTTTCTGCTAAGAAGAGTCACTATTGCGCTCCCATTGCCATACACAGTGCAAATAGCACTCGCGTCTGTTCCCAGAAAGTACAGTGTATTGGACTGAAGAGAAGCTACTGTTCTGGTCAGTTTCCTAAGCAGAGTTGAACTAGATATGCCCCGTGTGTGTAGGAAGCACAGTTCTTTTGTTCTGAGCAAGCTCACTGTTCTGGCCCTATAGGAAACACAGGAGAGTAGAAGAGTGCTGTTTTCTCAAAAGCAGAGTGTGTTTCTTGCAAGGCAAGCTAGCGTTTGTTTCCCAGTCCTAAACGGAGTTGAATCCCATGCAGTTTCTGGTCCTACGAGCAAGAGTTGTTTTCTGCTAAGAAGAGTCACTATTGCGCTCCCATTGCCATACACAGTGCAAATAGCACTCGCGTCTGTTCCCAGCAAGTACAGTGTATTGGACTGAAGAGAAGCTACTGTTCTGGTCAGTTTCCTAAGCAGAGTTGAACTAGATATGCCCCGTGTGTGTAGGAAGCACAGTTCTTTTGTTCTGAGCAAGCTCACTGTTCTGGCCCTATAGGAAACACAGGAGAGTAGAAGAGTGCTGTTTTCTCAAAAGCAGAGTGTGTTTCTTGCAAGGCGAGCTAGCGTTTGTTTCCCAGTCCTAAACGGAGTTGAATCCCATGCAGTTTCTGGTCCTACGAGCAAGAGTTGTTTTCTGCTAAGAAGAGTCACTATTGCGCTCCCATTGCCATACACAGTGCAAATAGCACTCGCGTCTGTTCCCAGCAAGTACAGTGTATTGGACTGAAGAGAAGCTACTGTTCTTGTCAGTATCCTAAGCAGAGTTGAACTAGATATGCCCCGTGTGTGTAGGAAGCACAGTTCTTTTGTTCTGAGCAAGCTCACTGTTCTGGCCCTATAGGAAACACAGGAGAGTAGAAGAGTGCTGTTTTCTCAAAAGCAGAGTGTGTTTCTTGCAAGGCGAGCTAGCGTTTGTTTCCCAGTCCTAAACGGAGTTGAATCCCATGCAGTTTCTGGTCCTACGAGCAAGAGTTGTTTTCTGCTAAGAAGAGTCACTATTGCGCTCCCATTGCCATACACAGTGCAAATAGCACTCGCGTCTGTTCCCACCAAGTACAGTGTATTGGACTGAAGAGAAGCTACTGTTCTTGTCAGTTTCCTAAGCAGAGTTGAACTAGATATGCCCCGTGTGTGTAGGAAGCACAGTTCTTTTGTTCTGAGCAAGCTCACTGTTCTGGCCCTATAGGAAACACAGGAGAGTAGAAGAGTGCTGTTTTCTCAAAAGCAGAGTGTGTTTCTTGCAAGGCGAGCTAGCGTTTGTTTCCCAGTCCTAAACGGAGTTGAATCCCATGCAGTTTCTGGTCCTATGAGCAAGAGTTGTTTTCTGCTAAGAAGAGTCACTATTGCGCTCCCATTGCCATACACAGTGCAAATAGCACTCGCGTCTGTTCCCACCAAGTACAGTGTATTGGACTGAAGAGAAGCTACTGTTCTTGTCAGTTTCCTAAGCAGAGTTGAACTAGATATGCCCCGTGTGTGTAGGAAGCACAGTTCTTTTGTTCTGAGCAAGCTCACTGTTCTGGCCCTATAGGAAACACAGGAGAGTAGAAGAGTGCTGTTTTCTCAAAAGCAGAGTGTGTTTCTTGCAAGGCGAGCTAGCGTTTGTTTCCCAGTCCTAAACGGAGTTGAATCCCATGCAGTTTCTGGTCCTACGAGCAAGAGTTGTTTTCTGCTAAGAAGAGTCACTATTGCGCTCCCATTGCCATACACAGTGCAAATAGCACTCGCGTCTGTTCCCAGCAAGTACAGTGTATTGGACTGAAGAGAAGCTACTGTTCTTGTCAGTTTCCTAAGCAGAGTTGAACTAGATATGCCCCGTGTGTGTAGGAAGCACAGTTCTTTTGTTCTGAGCAAGCTCACTGTTCTGGCCCTATAGGAAACACAGGAGAGTAGAAGAGTGCTGTTTTCTCAAAAGCAGAGTGTGTTTCTTGCAAGGCGAGCTAGCATTTGTTTCCCAGTCCTAAACGGAGTTGAATCCCATGCAGTTTCTGGTCCTACGAGCAAGAGTTGTTTTCTGCTAAGAAGAGTCACTATTGCGCTCCCATTGCCATACACAGTGCAAATAGCACTCGCGTCTGTTCCCAGAAAGTACAGTGTATTGGACTGAAGAGAAGCTACTGTTCTGGTCAGTTTCCTAAGCAGAGTTGAACTAGATATGCCCCGTGTGTGTAGGAAGCACAGTTCTTTTGTTCTGAGCAAGCTCACTGTTCTGGCCCTATAGGAAACACAGGAGAGTAGAAGAGTGCTGTTTTCTCAAAAGCAGAGTGTGTTTCTTGCAAGGCAAGCTAGCGTTTGTTTCCCAGTCCTAAACGGAGTTGAATCCCATGCAGTTTCTGGTCCTACGAGCAAGAGTTGTTTTCTGCTAAGAAGAGTCACTATTGCGCTCCCATTGCCATACACAGTGCAAATAGCACTCGCGTCTGTTCCCAGCAAGTACAGTGTATTGGACTGAAGAGAAGCTACTGTTCTGGTCAGTTTCCTAAGCAGAGTTGAACTAGATATGCCCCGTGTGTGTAGGAAGCACAGTTCTTTTGTTCTGAGCAAGCTCACTGTTCTGGCCCTATAGGAAACACAGGAGAGTAGAAGAGTGCTGTTTTCTCAAAAGCAGAGTGTGTTTCTTGCAAGGCGAGCTAGCGTTTGTTTCCCAGTCCTAAACGGAGTTGAATCCCATGCAGTTTCTGGTCCTACGAGCAAGAGTTGTTTTCTGCTAAGAAGAGTCACTATTGCGCTCCCATTGCCATACACAGTGCAAATAGCACTCCCGTCTGTTCCCAGCAAGTACAGTGTATTGGACTGAAGAGAAGCTACTGTTCTTGTCAGTTTCCTAAGCAGAGTTGAACTAGATATGCCCCGTGTGTGTAGGAAGCACAGTTCTTTTGTTCTGAGCAAGCTCACTGTTCTGGCCCTATAGGAAACACAGGAGAGTAGAAGAGTGCTGTTTACTCAAAAGCAGAGTGTGTTTCTTGCAAGGCGAGCTAGCGTTTGTTTCCCAGTCCTAAACGGAGTTGAATCCCATGCAGTTTCTGGTCCTACGAGCCAGAGTTGTTTTCTGCAAAGAAGAGTCACTATTGCGCTCCCATTGCCATACACAGTGCAAATAGCACTCGCGTCTGTTCCCACCAAGTACAGTGTATTGGACTGAAGAGAAGCTACTGTTCTTGTCAGTTTCCTAAGCAGAGTTGAACTAGATATGCCCCGTGTGTGTAGGAAGCACAGTTCTTTTGTTCTGAGCAAGCTCACTGTTCTGGCCCTATAGGAAACACAGGAGAGTAGAAGAGTGCTGTTTTCTCAAAAGCAGAGTGTGTTTCTTGCAAGGCGAGCTAGCGTTTGTTTCCCAGTCCTAAACGGAGTTGAATCCCATGCAGTTTCTGGTCCTACGAGCAAGAGTAGTTTTCTGCTAAGAAGAGTCACTATTGCGCTCCCATTGGCATACACAGTGCAAATAGCACTCGCGTCTGTTCCCAGCAAGTACAGTGTATTGGACTGAAGAGAAGCTACTGTTCTTGTCAGTTTCCTAAGCAGAGTTGAACTAGATATGCCCCGTGTGTGTAGGAAGCACAGTTCTTTTGTTCTGAGCAAGCTCACTGTTCTGGCCCTATAGGAAACACAGGAGAGTAGAAGAGTGCTGTTTTCTCAAAAGCAGAGTGTGTTTCTTGCAAGGCGAGCTAGCGTTTGTTTCCCAGTCCTAAACGGAGTTGAATCCCATGCAGTTTCTGGTCGTACGAGCAAGAGTTGTTTTCTGCTAAGAAGAGTCACTATTGCGCTCCCATTGCCATACACAGTGCAATAGCACTCGCGTCTGTTCCCAGCAAGTACAGTGTATTGGACTGAAGAGAAGCTACTGTTCTTGTCAGTTTCCTAAGCAGAGTTGAACTAGATATGCCCCGTGTGTGTAGGAAGCACAGTTCTTTTGTTCTGAGCAAGCTCACTGTTCTGGCCCTATAGGAAACACAGGAGAGTAGAAGAGTGCTGTTTTCTCAAAAGCAGAGTGTGTTTCTTGCAAGGCGAGCTAGCGTTTGTTTCCCAGTACTAAACGGAGTTGAATCCCATGCAGTTTCTGGTCCTACGAGCAAGAGTTGTTTTCTGCTAAGAAGAGTCACTATTGCGCTCCCATTGCCATACACAGTGCAAATAGCACTCGCGTCTGTTCCCAGCAAGTACAGTGTATTGGACTGAAGAGAAGCTACTGTTCTTGTCAGTTTCCTAAGCAGAGTTGAACTAGATATGCCCCGTGTGTTTAGGAAGCACAGTTCTTTTGTTCTGTGCAAGCTCACTGTTCTGGCCCTATAGGAAACACAGGAGAGTAGAAGAGTGCTGTTTTCTCAAAAGCAGAGTGTGTTTCTTGCAAGGCGAGCTAGCGTTTGTTTCCCAGTCCTAAACGGAGTTGAATCCCATGCAGTTTCTGGTCCTACGAGCAAGAGTTGTTTTCTGCTAAGAAGAGTCACTATTGCGCTCCCATTGCCATACACAGTGCAAATAGCACTCGCGTCTGTTCCCACCAAGTACAGTGTATTGGACTGAAGAGAAGCTACTGTTCTTGTCAGTATCCTAAGCAGAGTTGAACTAGATATGCCCCGTGTGTGTAGGAAGCACAGTTCTTTTGTTCTGAGCAAGCTCACTGTTCTGGCCCTATAGGAAACACAGGAGAGTAGAAGAGTGCTGTTTTCTCAAAAGCAGAGTGTGTTTCTTGCAAGGCGAGCTAGCGTTTGTTTCCCAGTCCTAAACGGAGTTGAATCCCATGCAGTTTCTGGTCCTATGAGCAAGAGTTGTTTTCTGCTAAGAAGAGTCACTATTGCGCTCCCATTGCCATACACAGTGCAAATAGCACTCGCGTCTGTTCCCACCAAGTACAGTGTATTGGACTGAAGAGAAGCTACTGTTCTTGTCAGTTTCCTAAGCAGAGTTGAACTAGATATGCCCCGTGTGTGTAGGAAGCACAGTTCTTTTGTTCTGAGCAAGCTCACTGTTCTGGCCCTATAGGAAACACAGGAGAGTAGAAGAGTGCTGTTTTCTCAAAAGCAGAGTGTGTTTCTTGCAAGGCGAGCTAGCGTTTGTTTCCCAGTCCTAAACGGAGTTGAATCCCATGCAGTTTCTGGTCCTACGAGCAAGAGTTGTTTTCTGCTAAGAAGAGTCACTATTGCGCTCCCATTGCCATACACAGTGCAAATAGCACTCGCGTCTGTTCCCAGCAAGTACAGTGTATTGGACTGAAGAGAAGCTACTGTTCTTGTCAGTTTCCTAAGCAGAGTTGAACTAGATATGCCCCGTGTGTGTAGGAAGCACAGTTCTTTTGTTCTGAGCAAGCTCACTGTTCTGGCCCTATAGGAAACACAGGAGAGTAGAAGAGTGCTGTTTTCTCAAAAGCAGAGTGTGTTTCTTGCAAGGCGAGCTAGCGTTTGTTTCCCAGTCCTAAACGGAGTTGAATCCCATGCAGTTTCTGGTCCTACGAGCAAGAGTTGTTTTCTGCTAAGAAGAGTCACTATTGCGCTCCCATTGCCATACACAGTGCAAATAGCACTCGCGTCTGTTCCCACCAAGTACAGTGTATTGGACTGAAGAGAAGCTACTGTTCTTGTCAGTTTCCTAAGCAGAGTTGAACTAGATATGCCCCGTGTGTGTAGGAAGCACAGTTCTTTTGTTCTGAGCAAGCTCACTGTTCTGGCCCTATAGGAAACACAGGAGAGTAGAAGAGTGCTGTTTTCTCAAAAGCAGAGTGTGTTTCTTGCAAGGCGAGCTAGTGTTTGTTTCCCAGTCCTAAACGGAGTTGAATCCCATGCAGTTTCTGGTCCTACGAGCAAGAGTTGTTTTCTGCTAAGAAGAGTCACTATTGCGCTCCCATTGCCATACACAGTGCAAATAGCACTCGCGTCTGTTCCCAGCAAGTACAGTGTATTGGACTGAAGAGAAGCTACTGTTCTTGTCAGTATCCTAAGCAGAGTTGAACTAGATATGCCCCGTGTGTGTAGGAAGCACAGTTCTTTTGTTCTGAGCAAGCTCACTGTTCTGGCCCTATAGGAAACACAGGAGAGTAGAAGAGTGCTGTTTTCTCAAAAGCAGAGTGTGTTTCTTGCAAGGCGAGCTAGCGTTTGTTTCCCAGTCCTAAACGGAGTTGAATCCCATGCAGTTTCTGGTCCTATGAGCAAGAGTTGTTTTCTGCTAAGAAGAGTCACTATTGCGCTCCCATTGCCATACACAGTGCAAATAGCACTCGCGTCTGTTCCCACCAAGTACAGTGTATTGGACTGAAGAGAAGCTACTGTTCTTGTCAGTTTCCTAAGCAGAGTTGAACTAGATATGCCCCGTGTGTGTAGGAAGCACAGTTCTTTTGTTCTGAGCAAGCTCACTGTTCTGGCCCTATAGGAAACACAGGAGAGTAGAAGAGTGCTGTTTTCTCAAAAGCAGAGTGTGTTTCTTGCAAGGCGAGCTAGCGTTTGTTTCCCAGTCCTAAACGGAGTTGAATCCCATGCAGTTTCTGGTCCTACGAGCAAGAGTTGTTTTCTGCTAAGAAGAGTCACTATTGCGCTCCCATTGCCATACACAGTGCAAATAGCACTCGCGTCTGTTCCCAGCAAGTACAGTGTATTGGACTGAAGAGAAGCTACTGTTCTTGTCAGTTTCCTAAGCAGAGTTGAACTAGATATGCCCCGTGTGTGTAGGAAGCACAGTTGTTTTGTTCTGAGCAAGCTCACTGTTCTGGCCCTATAGGAAACACAGGAGAGTAGAAGAGTGCTGTTTTCTCAAAAGCAGAGTGTGTTTCTTGCAAGGCGAGCTAGCGTTTGTTTCCCAGTCCTAAACGGAGTTGAATCCCATGCAGTTTCTGGTCCTACGAGCAAGAGTTGTTTTCTGCTAAGAAGAGTCACTATTGCGCTCCCATTGCCATACACAGTGCAAATAGCACTCGCGTCTGTTCCCACCAAGTACAGTGTATTGGACTGAAGAGAAGCTACTGTTCTTGTCAGTTTCCTAAGCAGAGTTGAACTAGATATGCCCCGTGTGTGTAGGAAGCACAGTTCTTTTGTTCTGAGCAAGCTCACTGTTCTGGCCCTATAGGAAACACAGGAGAGTAGAAGAGTGCTGTTTTCTCAAAAGCAGAGTGTGTTTCTTGCAAGGCGAGCTAGTGTTTGTTTCCCAGTCCTAAACGGAGTTGAATCCCATGCAGTTTCTGGTCCTACGAGCAAGAGTTGTTTTCTGCTAAGAAGAGTCACTATTGCGCTCCCATTGCCATACACAGTGCAAATAGCACTCGCGTCTGTTCCCAGCAAGTACAGTGTATTGGACTGAAGAGAAGCTACTGTTCTTGTCAGTTTCCTAAGCAGAGTTGAACTAGATATGCCCCGTGTGTGTAGGAAGCACAGTTCTTTTGTTCTGAGCAAGCTCACTGTTCTGGCCTTTAGGAAACACAGGAGAGTAGAAGAGTGCTGTTTTCTCAAAAGCAGAGTGTGTTTCTTGCAAGGCGAGCTAGCGTTTGTTTCCCAGTCCTAAACGGAGTTGAATCCCATGCAGTTTCTGGTCCTACGAGCAAGAGTTGTTTTCTGCTAAGAAGAGTCACTATTGCGCTCCCATTGCCATACACAGTGCAAATAGCACTCGCGTCTGTTCCCACCAAGTACAGTGTATTGGACTGAAGAGAAGCTACTGTTCTTGTCAGTTTCCTAAGCAGAGTTGAACTAGATATGCCCCGTGTGTGTAGGAAGCACAGTTCTTTTGTTCTGAGCAAGCTCACTGTTCTGGCCCTATAGGAAACACAGGAGAGTAGAAGAGTGCTGTTTTCTCAAAAGCAGAGTGTGTTTCTTGCAAGGCAAGCTAGCGTTTGTTTCCCAGTCCTAAACGGAGTTGAATCCCATGCAGTTTCTGGTCCTACGAGCAAGAGTTGTTTTCTGCTAAGAAGAGTCACTATTGCGCTCCCATTGCCATACACAGTGCAAATAGCACTCGCGTCTGTTCCCACCAAGTACAGTGTATTGGACTGAAGAGAAGCTACTGTTCTTGTCAGTTTCCTAAGCAGAGTTGAACTAGATATGCCCCGTGTGTGTAGGAAGCACAGTTCTTTTGTTCTGAGCAAGCTCACTGTTCTGGCCCTATAGGAAACACAGGAGAGTAGAAGAGTGCTGTTTTCTCAAAAGCAGAGTGTGTTTCTTGCAAGGCGAGCTAGCGTTTGTTTCCCAGTCCTAAACGGAGTTGAATCCCATGCAGTTTCTGGTCCTACGAGCAAGAGTTGTTTTCTGCTAAGAAGAGTCACTATTGCGCTCCCATTGCCATACACAGTGCAAATAGCACTCGCGTCTGTTCCCAGCAAGTACAGTGTATTGGACTGAAGAGAAGCTACTGTTCTTGTCAGTTTCCTAAGCAGAGTTGAACTAGATATGCCCCGTGTGTGTAGGAAGCACAGTTCTTTTGTTCTGAGCAAGCTCACTGTTCTGGCCCTATAGGAAACACAGGAGAGTAGAAGAGTGCTGTTTTCTCAAAAGCAGAGTGTGTTTCTTGCAAGGCAAGCTAGCGTTTGTTTCCCAGTCCTAAACGGAGTTGAATCCCATGCAGTTTCTGGTCCTACGAGCAAGAGTTGTTTTCTGCTAAGAAGAGTCACTATTGCGCTCCCATTGCCATACACAGTGCAAATAGCACTCGCGTCTGTTCCCACCAAGTACAGTGTATTGGACTGAAGAGAAGCTACTGTTCTGGTCAGTTTCCTAAGCAGAGTTGAACTAGATATGCCCCGTGTGTGTAGGAAGCACAGTTCTTTTGTTCTGAGCAAGCTCACTGTTCTGGCCCTATAGGAAACACAGGAGAGTAGAAGAGTGCTGTTTTCTCAAAAGCAGAGTGTGTTTCTTGCAAGGCGAGCTAGCGTTTGTTTCCCAGTCCTAAACGGAGTTGAATCCCATGCAGTTTCTGGTCCTACGAGCAAGAGTTGTTTTCTGCTAAGAAGAGTCACTATTGCGCTCCCATTGCCATACACAGTGCAAATAGCACTCGCGTCTGTTCCCAGCAAGTACAGTGTATTGGACTGAAGAGAAGCTACTGTTCTTGTCAGTTTCCTAAGCAGAGTTGAACTAGATATGCCCCGTGTGTGTAGGAAGCACAGTTCTTTTGTTCTGAGCAAGCTCACTGTTCTGGCCCTATAGGAAACACAGGAGAGTAGAAGAGTGCTGTTTTCTCAAAAGCAGAGTGTGTTTCTTGCAAGGCGAGCTAGCGTTTGTTTCCCAGTCCTAAACGGAGTTGAATCCCATGCAGTTTCTGGTCCTACGAGCCAGAGTTGTTTTCTGCAAAGAAGAGTCACTATTGCGCTCCCATTGCCATACACAGTGCAAATAGCACTCGCGTCTGTTCCCAGGAAACAGTGTATTGGACTGAAGAGAAGCTACTGTTCTTGTCAGTTTCCTAAGCAGAGTTGAACTAGATATGCCCCGTGTGTGTAGGAAGCACAGTTCTTTTGTTCTGAGCAAGCTCACTGTTCTGGCCCTATAGGAAACACAGGAGAGTAGAAGAGTGCTGTTTTCTCAAAAGCAGAGTGTGTTTCTTGCAAGGCGAGCTAGCGTTTGTTTCCCAGTCCTAAACGGAGTTGAATCCCATGCAGTTTCTGGTCCTACGAGCAAGAGTTGTTTTCTGCTAAGAAGAGTCACTATTGCGCTCCCATTGCCATACACAGTGCAAATAGCACTCGCGTCTGTTCCCAGCAAGTACAGTGTATTGGAATGAAGAGAAGCTACTGTTCTTGTCAGTTTCCTAAGCAGAGTTGAACTAGATATGCCCCGTGTGTGTAGGAAGCACAGTTCTTTTGTTCTGAGCAAGCTCACTGTTCTGGCCCTATAGGAAACACAGGAGAGTAGAAGAGTGCTGTTTTCTCAAAAGCAGAGTGTGTTTCTTGCAAGGCGAGCTAGCGTTTGTTTCCCAGTCCTAAACGGAGTTGAATCCCTTGCAGTTTCTGGTCCTACGAGCAAGAGTTGTTTTCTGCTAAGAAGAGTCACTATTGCGCTCCCATTGCCATACACAGTGCAAATAGCACTCGCGTCTGTTCCCAGCAAGTACAGTGTATTGGACTGAAGAGAAGCTACTGTTCTTGTCAGTTTCCTAAGCAGAGTTGAACTAGATATGCCCCGTGTGTGTAGGAAGCACAGTTCTTTTGTTCTGAGCAAGCTCAATGTTCTGGCCCTATAGGAAACACAGGAGAGTAGAAGAGTGCTGTTTTCTCAAAAGCAGAGTGTGTTTCTTGCAAGGCGAGCTAGCGTTTGTTTCCCAGTCCTAAACGGAGTTGAATCCCATGCAGTTTCTGGTCGTACGAGCAAGAGTTGTTTTCTGCTAAGAAGAGTCACTATTGCGCTCCCATTGCCATACACAGTGCAATAGCACTCGCGTCTGTTCCCAGCAAGTACAGTGTATTGGACTGAAGAGAAGCTACTGTTCTTGTCAGTTTCCTAAGCAGAGTTGAACTAGATATGCCCCGTGTGTGTAGGAAGCACAGTTCTTTTGTTCTGAGCAAGCTCACTGTTCTGGCCCTATAGGAAACACAGGAGAGTAGAAGTGTGCTGTTTTCTCAAAAGCAGAGTGTGTTTCTTGCAAGGCGAGCTAGCGTTTGTTTCCCAGTCCTAAACGGAGTTGAATCCCATGCAGTTTCTGGTCCTACGAGCAAGAGTTGTTTTCTGCTAAGAAGAGTCACTATTGCGCTCCCATTGCCATACACAGTGCAAATAGCACTCGCGTCTGTTCCCAGCAAGTACAGTGTATTGGACTGAAGAGAAGCTACTGTTCTTGTCAGTTTCCTAAGCAGAGTTGAACTAGATATGCCCCGTGTGTTTAGGAAGCACAGTTCTTTTGTTCTGTTCAAGCTCACTGTTCTGGCCCTATAGGAAACACAGGAGAGTAGAAGAGTGCTGTTTTCTCAAAAGCAGAGTGTGTTTCTTGCAAGGCGAGCTAGCGTTTGTTTCCCAGTCCTAAACGGAGTTGAATCCCATGCAGTTTCTGGTCCTACGAGCAAGAGTTGTTTTCTGCTAAGAAGAGTCACTATTGCGCTCCCATTGCCATACACAGTGCAAATAGCACTCGCGTCTGTTCCCAGCAAGTACAGTGTATTGGACTGAAGAGAAGCTACTGTTCTTGTCAGTATCCTAAGCAGAGTTGAACTAGATATGCCCCGTGTGTGTAGGAAGCACAGTTCTTTTGTTCTGAGCAAGCTCACTGTTCTGGCCCTATAGGAAACACAGGAGAGTAGAAGAGTGCTGTTTTCTCAAAAGCAGAGTGTGTTTCTTGCAAGGCGAGCTAGCGTTTGTTTCCCAGTCCTAAACGGAGTTGAATCCCATGCAGTTTCTGGTCCTACGAGCAAGAGTTGTTTTCTGCTAAGAAGAGTCACTATTGCGCTCCCATTGCCATACACAGTGCAAATAGCACTCGCGTCTGTTCCCAGCAAGTACAGTGTATTGGACTGAAGAGAAGCTACTGTTCTTGTCAGTTTCCTAAGCAGAGTTGAACTAGATATGCCCCGTGTGTGTAGGAAGCACAGTTCTTTTGTTCTGAGCAAGCTCACTGTTCTGGCCCTATAGGAAACACAGGAGAGTAGAAGAGTGCTGTTTTCTCAAAAGCAGAGTGTGTTTCTTGCAAGGCGAGCTAGCGATTGTTTCCCAGTCCTAAACGGAGTTGAATCCCATGCAGTTTCTGGTCCAACGAGCAAGAGTTGTTTTCTGCTAAGAAGAGTCACTATTGTGCTCCCTTTGCCATATACAGTGCAAATAGCACTCGCGTCTCTTCCCAGTAAGTACAGTGTATTGGACTGAAGAGAAGCTACTGTTCTTGTCAGTTTCCTAAGCAGAGTTGAACTAGATATGCCCCGTGTGTGTAGGAAGCACAGTTCTTTTGTTCTGAGCAAGCTCACTGTTCTGGCCCTATAGGAAACACAGGAGAGTAGAAGAGTGCTGTTTTCTCAAAAGCAGAGTGTGTTTCTTGCAAGGCGAGCTAGCATTTGTTTCCCAGTCCTAAACGGAGTTGAATCCCATGCAGTTTCTGGTCCTACGAGCAAGAGTTGTTTTCTGCTAAGAAGAGTCACTATTGCGCTCCCATTGCCATACACAGTGCAAATAGCACTCGCGTCTGTTCCCAGCAAGTACAGTGTATTGGACTGAAGAGAAGCTACTGTTCTTGTCAGTTTCCTAAGCAGAGTTGAACTAGATATGCCCCGTGTGTGTAGGAAGCACAGTTCTTTTGTTCTGAGCAAGCTCACTGTTCTGGCCCTATAGGAAACACAGGAGAGTAGAAGAGTGCTGTTTTCTCAAAAGCAGAGTGTGTTCTTGCAAGGCGAGCTAGCGTTTGTTTCCCAGTCCTAAACGGAGTTGAATCCCATGCAGTTTCTGGTCCTACGAGCAAGAGTTGTTTTCTGCTAAGAAGAGTCACTATTGCGCTCCCATTGCCATACACAGTGCAAATAGCACTCGCGTCTGTTCCCAGCAAGTACAGTGTATTGGACTGAAGAGAAGCTACTGTTCTTGTCAGTTTCCTAAGCAGAGTTGAACTAGATATGCCCCGTGTGTGTAGGAAGCACAGTTCTTTTGTTCTGAGCAAGCTCAATGCTCTGGCCCTATAGGAAACACAGGAGAGTAGAAGAGTGCTGTTTTCTCAAAAGCAGAGTGTGTTTCTTGCACGGCGAGCTAGCGTTTGTTTCCTAGTCCTAAACGGAGTTGAATCCCATGCAGTTTCTGGTCCTACGAGCAAGAGTTGTTTTCTGCTAAGAAGAGTCACTATTGCGCTCCCATTGCCATACACAGTGCAAATAGCACTCGCGTCTGTTCCCAGCAAGTACAGTGTATTGGAATGAAGAGAAGCTACTGTTCTGGTCAGTTTCCTAAGCAGAGTTGAACTAGATATGCCCCGTGTGTGTAGGAAGCACAGTTCTTTTGTTCTGAGCAAGCTCACTGTTCTGGCCCTATAGGAAACACAGGAGAGTAGAAGAGTGCTGTTTTCTCAAAAGCAGAGTGTGTTTCTTGCAAGGCGAGCTAGCGTTTGTTTCCCAGTCCTAAACGGAGTTGAATCCCATGCAGTTTCTGGTCCTACGAGCAAGAGTTGTTTTCTGCTAAGAAGAGTCACTATTGCACTCCCATTGCCATACACAGTGCAAATAGCACTCGCGTCTGTTCCCAGCAAGTACAGTGTATTGGACTGAAGAGAAGCTACTGTTCTTGTCAGTTTCCTAAGCAGAGTTGAACTAGATATGCCCCGTGTGTGTAGGAAGCACAGTTCTTTTGTTCTGAGCAAGCTCACTGTTCTGGCCCTATAGGAAACACAGGAGAGTAGAAGAGTGCTGTTTTCTCAAAAGCAGAGTGTGTTTCTTGCAAGGCGAGCTAGCGTTTGTTTCCCAGTCCTAAACGGAGTTGAATCCCATGCAGTTTCTGGTCCTACGAGCAAGAGTTGTTTTCTGCTAAGAAGAGTCACTATTGTGCTCCCATTGCCATACACAGTGCAAATAGCACTCACGTCTGTTCCCAGCAAGTACAGTGTATTGGACTGAAGAGAAGCTACTGTTCTTGTCAGTTTCCTAAGCAGAGTTGAACTAGATATGCCCCGTGTGTGTAGGAATCACAGTTCTTTTGTTCTGAGCAAGCTCACTGTTCTGGCCCTATAGGAAACACAGGAGAGTAGAAGAGTGCTGTTTTCTCAAAAGCAGAGTGTGTTTCTTGCAAGGCGAGCTAGCGTTTGTTTCCCAGTCCTAAACGGAGTTGAATCCCATGCAGTTTCTGGTCGTACGAGCAAGAGTTGTTTTCTGCTAAGAAGAGTCACTATTGCGCTCCCATTGCCATACACAGTGCAAATAGCACTCGCGTCTGTTCCCAGCAAGTACAGTGTATTGGACTGAAGAGAAGCTACTGTTCTTGTCAGTTTCCTAAGCAGAGTTGAACTAGATATGCCCCGTGTGTGTAGGAAGCACAGTTCTTTTGTTCTGAGCAAGCTCACTGTTCTGGCCCTATAGGAAACACAGGAGAGTAGAAGAGTGCTGTTTTCTCAAAAGCAGAGTGTGTTTCTTGCAAGGCGAGCTAGCGTTTGTTTCCCAGTCCTAAACGGAGTTGAATCCCATGCAGTTTCTGGTCCTACGAGCAAGAGTTGTTTTCTGCTAAGAAGAGTCACTATTGCGCTCCCATTGCCATACACAGTGCAAATAGCACTCGCGTCTGTTCCCAGCAAGTACAGTGTATTGGACTGAAGAGAAGCTACTGTTCTTGTCAGTTTCCTAAGCAGAGTTGAACTAGATATGCCCCGTGTGTGTAGGAAGCACAGTTCTTTTGTTCTGAGCAAGCTCACTGTTCTGGCCCTATAGGAAACACAGGAGAGTAGAAGAGTGCTGTTTTCTCAAAAGCAGAGTGTGTTTCTTGCAAGGCGAGCTAGCGTTTGTTTCCCAGTCCTAAACGGAGTTGAATCCCATGCAGTTTCTGGTCCTACGAGCAAGAGTTGTTTTCTGCTAAGAAGAGTCACTATTGCGCTCCCATTGCCATACACAGTGCAAATAGCACTCGCGTCTGTTCCCAGCAAGTACAGTGTATTGGACTGAAGAGAAGCTACTGTTCTTGTCAGTTTCCTACGCAGAGTTGAACTAGATATGCCCCGTGTGTGTAGGAAGCACAGTTCTTTTGTTCTGAGCAAGCTCAATGTTCTGGCCCTATAGGAAACACAGGAGAGTAGAAGAGTGCTGTTTTCTCAAAAGCAGAGTGTGTTTCTTGCAAGGCGAGCTAGCGTTTGTTTCCCAGTCCTAAACGGAGTTGAATCCCATGCAGTTTCTGGTCGTACGAGCAAGAGTTGTTTTCTGCTAAGAAGAGTCACTATTGCGCTCCCATTGCCATACACAGTGCAAATAGCACTCGCGTCTGTTCCCAGCAAGTACAGTGTATTGGACTGAAGAGAAGCTACTGTTCTTGTCATTTTCCTAAGCAGAGTTGAACTAGATATGCCCCGTGTGTGTAGGAAGCACAGTTCTTTTGTTCTGAGCAAGCTCACTGTTCTGGCCCTATAGGAAACACAGGAGAGTAGAAGAGTGCTGTTTTCTCAAAAGCAGAGTGTGTTTCTTGCAAGGCGAGCTAGCGTTTGTTTCCCAGTCCTAAACGGAGTTGAATCCCATGCAGTTTCTGGTCCTACGAGCAAGAGTTGTTTTCTGCTAAGAAGAGTCACTATTGCGCTCCCATTGCCATACACAGTGCAATAGCACTCGCGTCTGTTCCCAGCAAGTACAGTGTATTGGACTGAAGAGAAGCTACTGTTCTTGTCAGTTTCCTAAGCAGAGTTGAACTAGATATGCCCCGTGTGTGTAGGAAGCACAGTTCTTTTGTTCTGAGCAAGCTCACTGTTCTGGCCCTATAGGAAACACAGGAGAGTAGAAGAGTGCTGTTTTCTCAAAAGCAGAGTGTGTTTCTTGCAAGGCGAGCTAGCGTTTGTTTCCCAGTACTAAACGGAGTTGAATCCCATGCAGTTTCTGGTCCTACGAGCAAGAGTTGTTTTCTGCTAAGAAGAGTCACTATTGCGCTCCCATTGCCATACACAGTGCAAATAGCACTCGCGTCTGTTCCCAGCAAGTACAGTGTATTGGACTGAAGAGAAGCTACTGTTCTTGTCAGTTTCCTAAGCAGAGTTGAACTAGATATGCCCCGTGTGTTTAGGAAGCACAGTTCTTTTGTTCTGTGCAAGCTCACTGTTCTGGCCCTATAGGAAACACAGGAGAGTAGAAGAGTGCTGTTTTATCAAAAGCAGAGTGTGTTTCTTGCAAGGCTAGCTAGCGTTTGTTTCCCAGTCCTAAACGGAGTTGAATCCCATGCAGTTTCTGGTCCTACGAGCAAGAGTTGTTTTCTGTTAAGAAGAGTCACTATTGCGCTCCCATTGCCATACACAGTGCAAATAGCACTCGCGTCTGTTCCCAGCAAGTACAGTGTATTGGACTGAAGAGAAGCTACTGTTCTTGTCAGTATCCTAAACAGAGTTGAACTAGATATGCCCCGTGTGTGTAGGAAGCACAGTTCTTTTGTTCTGAGCAAGCTCACTGTTCTGGCCCTATAGGAAACACAGGAGAGTAGAAGAGTGCTGTTTTCTCAAAAGCAGAGTGTGTTTCTTGCAAGGCGAGCTAGCGTTTGTTTCCCAGTCCTAAACGGAGTTGAATCCCATGCAGTTTCTGGTCCTACGAGCAAGAGTTGTTTTCTGCTAAGAAGAGTCACTATTGCGCTCCCATTGCCATACACAGTGCAAATAGCACTCGCGTCTGTTCCCAGCAAGTACAGTGTATTGGAATGAAGAGAAGCTACTGTTCTTGTCAGTTTCCTAAGCAGAGTTGAACTAGATATGCCCCGTGTGTGTAGGAAGCACAGTTCTTTTGTTCTGAGCAAGCTCACTGTTCTGGCCCTATAGGAAACACAGGAGAGTAGAAGAGTGCTGTTTTCTCAAAAGCAGAGTGTGTTTCTTGCAAGGCGAGCTAGCGTTTGTTTCCCAGTCCTAAACGGAGTTGAATCCCATGCAGTTTCTGGTCCTACGAGCAAGAGTTGTTTTCTGCTAAGAAGAGTCACTATTGCGCTCCCATTGCCATACACAGTGCAAATAGCACTCGCGTCTGTTCCCAGCAAGTACAGTGTATTGGACTGAAGAGAAGCTACTGTTCTTGTCAGTTTCCTAAGCAGAGTTGAACTAGATATGCCCCGTGTGTGTAGGAAGCACAGTTCTTTTGTTCTGAGCAAGCTCACTGTTCTGGCCCTATAGGAAACACAGGAGAGTAGAAGAGTGCTGTTTTCTCAAAAGCAGAGTGTGTTTCTTGCAAGGCGAGCTAGCGTTTGTTTCCCAGTCCTAAACGGAGTTGAATCCCATGCAGTTTCTGGTCCTACGAGCAAGAGTTGTTTTCTGCTAAGAAGAGTCACTATTGCGCTCCCATTGCCATACACAGTGCAAATAGCACTCGCGTCTGTTCCCAGCAAGTACAGTGTATTGGACTGAAGAGAAGCTACTGTTCTTGTCAGTATCCTAAGCAGAGTTGAACTAGATATGCCCCGTGTGTGTAGGAAGCACAGTTCTTTTGTTCTGAGCAAGCTCACTGTTCTGGCCCTGTAGGAAACACAGGAGAGTAGAAGAGTGCTGTTTTCTCAAAAGCAGAGTGTGTTTCTTGCAAGGCGAGCTAGCGTTTGTTTCCCAGTCCTAAACGGAGTTGAATCCCATGCAGTTTCTGGTCCTACGAGCAAGAGTTGTTTTCTGCTAAGAAGAGTCACTATTGCGCTCCCATTGCCATACACAGTGCAAATAGCACTCGCGTCTGTTCCCAGCAAGTACAGTGTATTGGACTGAAGAGAAGCTACTGTTCTTGTCAGTTTCCTAAGCAGAGTTGAACTAGATATGCGCCGTGTGTGTAGGAAGCACAGTTCTTTTGTTCTGAGCAAGCTCAATGTTCTGGCCCTATAGGAAACACAGGAGAGTAGAAGAGTGCTGTTTTCTCAAAAGCAGAGTGTGTTTCTTGCAAGGCGAGCTAGCGTTTGTTTCCCAGTCCTAAACGGAGTTGAATCCCATGCAGTTTCTGGTCCTACGAGCAAGAGTTGTTTTCTGCTAAGAAGAGTCACTATTGCGCTCCCATTGCCATACACAGTGCAAATAGCACTCGCGTCTGTTCCCAGCAAGTACAGTGTATTGGACTGAAGAGAAGCTACTGTTCTTGTCAGTTTCCTAAGCAGAGTTGAACTAGATATGCCCCGTGTGTGTAGGAAGCACAGTTCTTTTGTTCTGAGCAAGCTCACTGTTCTGGCCCTATAGGAAACACAGGAGAGTAGAAGAGTGCTGTTTTCTCAAAAGCAGAGTGTGTTTCTTGCAAGGCGAGCTAGCGTTTGTTTCCCAGTCCTAAACGGAGTTGAATCCCATGCAGTTTCTGGTCCTACGAGCAAGAGTTGTTTTCTGCTAAGAAGAGTCACTATTGCGCTCCCATTGCCATACACAGTGCAAATAGCACTCGCGTCTGTTCCCAGCAAGTACAGTGTATTGGACTGAAGAGAAGCTACTGTTCTTGTCAGTTTCCTAAGCAGAGTTGAACTAGATATGCCCCGTGTGTGTAGGAAGCACAGTTCTTTTGTTCTGAGCAAGCTCACTGTTCTGGCCCTATAGGAAACACAGGAGAGTAGAAGAGTGCTGTTTTCTCAAAAGCAGAGTGTGTTTCTTGCACGGCGAGCTAGCGTTTGTTTCCCAGTCCTAAACGGAGTTGAATCCCATGCAGTTTCTGGTCCTACGAGCAAGAGTTGTTTTCTGCTAAGAAGAGTCACTATTGCGCTCCCATTGCCATACACAGTGCAAATAGCACTCGCGTCTGTTCCCAGCAAGTACAGTGTATTGGACTGAAGAGAAGCTACTGTTCTTGTCAGTTTCCTAAGCAGAGTTGAACTAGATATGCCCCGTGTGTGTAGGAAGCAGAGTTCTTTTGTTCTGAGCAAGCTCACTGTTCTGGCCTTATAGGAAACACAGGAGAGTAGAAGAGTGCTGTTTTCTCAAAAGCAGAGTGTGTTTCTTGCAAGGCGAGCTAGCGTTTGTTTCCCAGTCCTAAACGGAGTTGAATCCCATGCAGTTTCTGGTCCTACGAGCAAGAGTTGTTTTCTGCTAAGAAGAGTCACTATTGCGCTCCCATTGCCATACACAGTGCAAATAGCACTCGCGTCTGTTCCCAGCAAGTACAGTGTATTGGACTGAAGAGAAGCTACTGTTCTTGTCAGTTTCCTAAGCAGAGTTGAACTAGATATGCCCCGTGTGTGTAGGAAGCACAGTTCTTTTGTTCGGAGCAAGCTCACTGTTCTGGCCCTATAGGAAACACAGGAGAGTAGAAGAGTGCTGTTTTCTCAAAAGCAGAGTGTGTTTCTTGCAAGGCGAGCTAGCGTTTGTTTCCCAGTCCTAAACGGAGTTGAATCCCATGCAGTTTCTGGTCCTACGAGCCAGAGTTGTTTTCTGCTAAGAAGAGTCACTATTGCGCTCCCATTGCCATACACAGTGCAAATAGCACTCGCGTCTGTTCCCAGCAAGTACAGTGTATTGGACTGAAGAGAAGCTACTGTTCTTGTCAGTTTCCTAAGCAGAGTTGAACTAGATATGCCCCGTGTGTGTAGGAAGCACAGTTCTTTTGTTCTGAGCAAGCTCACTGTTCTGGCCCTATAGGAAACACAGGAGAGTAGAAGAGTGCTGTTTTCTCAAAAGCAGAGTGTGTTTCTTGCAAGGCGAGCTAGCGTTTGTTTCCCAGTCCTAAACGGAGTTGAATCCCATGCAGTTTCTGGTCCTACGAGCCAGAGTTGTTTTCTGCTAAGAAGAGTCACTATTGTGCTCCCATTGCCATACACAGTGCAAATAGCACTCGCGTCTGTTCCCAGCAAGTACAGTGTATTGGACTGAAGAGAAGCTACTGTTCTTGTCAGTTTCCTAAGCAGAGTTGAACTAGATATGCCCCGTGTGTGTAGGAAGCACAGTTCTTTTGTTCTGAGCAAGCTCACTGTTCTGGCCCTATAGGAAACACAGGAGAGTAGAAGAGTGCTGTTTTCTCAAAAGCAGAGTGTGTTTCTTGCAAGGCGAGCTAGCGTTTGTTTCCCAGTCCTAAACGGAGTTGAATCCCATGCAGTTTCTGGTCCTACGAGCAAGAGTTGTTTTCTGCTAAGAAGAGTCACTATTGCGCTCCCATTGCCATACACAGTGCAAATAGCACTCGCGTCTGTTCCCAGCAAGTACAGTGTATTGGACTGAAGAGAAGCTACTGTTCTTGTCAGTTTCCTAAGCAGAGTTGAACTAGATATGCCCCGTGTGTGTAGGAAGCACAGTTCTTTTGTTCTGAGCAAGCTCAATGTTCTGGCCCTATAGGAAACACAGGAGAGTAGAAGAGTGCTGTTTTCTCAAAAGCAGAGTGTGTTTCTTGCAAGGCGAGCTAGCGTTTGTTTCCCAGTCCTAAACGGAGTTGAATCCCATGCAGTTTCTGGTCCTACGAGCAAGAGTTGTTTTCTGCTAAGAAGAGTCACTATTGCGCTCCCATTGCCATACACAGTGCAAATAGCACTCGCATCTGTTCCCAGCAAGTACAGTGTATTGGACTGAAGAGAAGCTACTGTTCTTGTCAGTTTCCTAAGCAGAGTTGAACTAGATATGCCCCGTGTGTGTAGGAAGCACAGTTCTTTTGTTCTGAGCAAGCTCACTGTTCTGGCCCTATAGGAAACACAGGAGAGTAGAAGAGTGCTGTTTTCTCAAAAGCAGAGTGTGTTTCTTGCAAGGTGAGCTAGCGTTTGTTTCCCAGTCCTAAACGGAGTTGAATCCCATGCAGTTTCTGGTCCTACGAGCAAGAGTTGTTTTCTGCTAAGAAGAGTCACTATTGCGCTCCCATTGCCATACACAGTGCAAATAGCACTCGCGTCTGTTCCCAGCAAGTACAGTGTATTGGACTGAAGAGAAGCTACTGTTCTTGTCAGTTTCCTAAGCAGAGTTAAACTAGATATGCCCCGTGTGTGTAGGAAGCACAGTTCTTTTGTTCTGAGCAAGCTCAATGTTCTGGACCTAAAGGAAACACAGGAGAGTAGAAGAGTGCTGTTTTCTCAAAAGCAGAGTGTGTTTCTTGCAAGGCGAGCTAGCGTTTGTTTCCCAGTCCTAAACGGAGTTGAATCCCATGCAGTTTCTGGTCCTACGAGCAAGAGTTGTTTTCTGCTAAGAAGAGTCACTATTGTGCTCCCATTGCCATACACAGTGCAAATAGCACTTGCGTCTGTTCCCAGCAAGTACAGTGTATTGGACTGAAGAGAAGCTACTGTTCTTGTCAGTTTCCTAAGCAGAGTTGAACTAGATATGACCCGTGTGTGTAGGAAGCACAGTTCTTTTGTTCTGAGCAAGCTCACTGTTCTGGCCCTATAGGAAACACAGGAGAGTAGAGAGTGCTGTTTTTTCAAAAGCAGAGTGTGTTTCTTGCAAGGCGAGCTAGCGTTTGTTTCCCAGTCCTAAACGGAGTTGAATCCCATGCAGTTTCTGGTCCTACGAGCAAGAGTTGTTTTCTGCTAAGAAGAGTCACTATTGCGCTGCCATTGCCATACACAGTGCAAATAGCACTCGCGTCTGTTCCCAGCAAGTACAGTGTATTGGACTGAAGAGAAGCTACTGTTCTTGTCAGTTTCCTAAGCAGAGTTGAACTAGATATGACCCGTGTGTGTAGGAAGCACAGTTCTTTTGTTCTGAGCAAGCTCACTGTTCTGGCCCTATAGGAAACACAGGAGAGTAGAGAGTGCTGTTTTTTCAAAAGCAGAGTGTGTTTCTTGCAAGGCGAGCTAGCGTTTGTTTCCCAGTCCTAAACGGAGTTGAATCCCATGCAGTTTCTGGTCCTACGAGCAAGAGTTGTTTTCTGCTAAGAAGAGTCACTATTGCGCTGCCATTGCCATACACAGTGCAAATAGCACTCGCGTCTGTTCCCAGCAAGTACAGTGTATTGGACTGAAGAGAAGCTACTGTTCTTGTCAGTTTCCTAAGCAGAGTTGAACTAGATATGACCCGTGTGTGTAGGAAGCACAGTTCTTTTGTTCTGAGCAAGCTCACTGTTCTGGCCCTATAGGAAACACAGGAGAGTAGAAGAGTGCTGTTTTCTCAAAAGCAGAGTGTGTTTCTTGCAAGGCGAGCTAGCGTTTGTTTCCCAGTCCTAAACGGAGTTGATCCCATGCAGTTTCTGCTCCTACTAGCAACTGTTGTTTTCTGCTAAGAAGAGTCACTATTGCGCTCCCATTGCCATACACAGTGCAAATAGCACTCGCGTCTGTTCCCAGCAAGTACAGTGTATTGGACTGAAGAGAAGCTACTGTTCTTGTCAGTTTCCTAAGCAGAGTTGAACTAGATATGCCCCGTGTGTGTAGGAAGCACAGTTCTTTTGTTCTGAGCAAGCTCAATGTTCTGGCCCTATAGGAAACACAGGAGAGTAGAAGAGTGCTGTTTTCTCAAAAGCAGAGTGTGTTTCTTGCAAGGCGAGCTAGTGTTTGTTTCCCAGTCCTAAACGGAGTTGAATCCCATGCAGTTTCTGGTCCTACGAGCCAGAGTTGTTTTCTGCTAAGAAGAGTCACTATTGCGCTCCCATTGCCATACACAGTGCAAATAGCACTCGCGTCTGTTCCCAGCAAGTACAGTGTATTGGACTGAAGAGAAGCTACTGTTCTTGTCAGTTTCCTAAGCAGAGTTGAACTAGATATGCCCCGTGTGTGTAGGAAGCACAGTTCTTTTGTTCTGAGCAAGCTCACTGTTCTGGCCCTATAGGAAACACAGGAGAGTAGAAGAGTGCTGTTTTCTCAAAAGCAGAGTGTGTTTCTTGCAAGGCGAGCTAGCGTTTGTTTCCCAGTCCTAAACGGAGTTGAATCCCATGCAGTTTCTGGTCCTACGAGCAAGAGTTGTTTTCTGCTAAGAAGAGTCACTATTGCGCTCCCATTGCCATACACAGTGCAAATAGCACTCGCGTCTGTTCCCAGCAAGTACAGTGTATTGGACTGAAGAGAAGCTACTGTTCTTGTCAGTTTCCTAAGCAGAGTTGAACTAGATATGCCCCGTGTGTGTAGGAAGCACAGTTCTTTTGTTCTGAGCAAGCTCAATGTTCTGGCCCTATAGGAAACACAGGAGAGTAGAAGAGTGCTGTTTTCTCAAAAGCAGAGTGTGTTTCTTGCAAGGCGAGCTAGCGTTTGTTTCCCAGTCCTAAACGGAGTTGAATCCCATGCAGTTTCTGGTCCTACGAGCAAGAGTTGTTTTCTGCTAAGAAGAGTCACTATTGCGCTCCCATTGCCATACACAGTGCAAATAGCACTCGCATCTGTTCCCAGCAAGTACAGTGTATTGGACTGAAGAGAAGCTACTGTTCTTGTCAGTTTCCTAAGCAGAGTTGAACTAGATATGCCCCGTGTGTGTAGGAAGCACAGTTCTTTTGTTCTGAGCAAGCTCACTGTTCTGGCCCTATAGGAAACACAGGAGAGTAGAAGAGTGCTGTTTTCTCAAAAGCAGAGTGTGTTTCTTGCAAGGTGAGCTAGCGTTTGTTTCCCAGTCCTAAACGGAGTTGAATCCCATGCAGTTTCTGGTCCTACGAGCAAGAGTTGTTTTCTGCTAAGAAGAGTCACTATTGCGCTCCCATTGCCATACACAGTGCAAATAGCACTCGCGTCTGTTCCCAGCAAGTACAGTGTATTGGACTGAAGAGAAGCTACTGTTCTTGTCAGTTTCCTAAGCAGAGTTAAACTAGATATGCCCCGTGTGTGTAGGAAGCACAGTTCTTTTGTTCTGAGCAAGCTCAATGTTCTGGCCCTATAGGAAACACAGGAGAGTAGAAGAGTGCTGTTTTCTCAAAAGCAGAGTGTGTTTCTTGCAAGGCGAGCTAGCGTTTGTTTCCCAGTCCTAAACGGAGTTGAATCCCATGCAGTTTCTGGTCCTACGAGCAAGAGTTGTTTTCTGCTAAGAAGAGTCACTATTGCGCTCCCATTGCCATACACAGTGCAAATAGCACTCGCATCTGTTCCCAGCAAGTACAGTGTATTGGACTGAAGAGAAGCTACTGTTCTTGTCAGTTTCCTAAGCAGAGTTGAACTAGATATGCCCCGTGTGTGTAGGAAGCACAGTTCTTTTGTTCTGAGCAAGCTCACTGTTCTGGCCCTATAGGAAACACAGGAGAGTAGAGAGTGCTGTTTTTTCAAAAGCAGAGTGTGTTTCTTGCAAGGCGAGCTAGCGTTTGTTTCCAGTCCTAAACGGAGTTGAATCCCATGCAGTTTCTGGTCCTACGAGCAAGAGTTGTTTTCTGCTAAGAAGAGTCACTATTGCGCTGCCATTGCCATACACAGTGCAAATAGCACTCGCGTCTGTTCCCAGCAAGTACAGTGTATTGGACTGAAGAGAAGCTACTGTTCTTGTCAGTTTCCTAAGCAGAGTTGAACTAGATATGACCCGTGTGTGTAGGAAGCACAGTTCTTTTGTTCTGAGCAAGCTCACTGTTCTGGCCCTATAGGAAACACAGGAGAGTAGAGAGTGCTGTTTTTTCAAAAGCAGAGTGTGTTTCTTGCAAGGCGAGCTAGCGTTTGTTTCCCAGTCCTAAACGGAGTTGAATCCCATGCAGTTTCTGGTCCTACGAGCAAGAGTTGTTTTCTGCTAAGAAGAGTCACTATTGCGCTGCCATTGCCATACACAGTGCAAATAGCACTCGCGTCTGTTCCCAGCAAGTACAGTGTATTGGACTGAAGAGAAGCTACTGTTCTTGTCAGTTTCCTAAGCAGAGTTGAACTAGATATGACCCGTGTGTGTAGGAAGCACAGTTCTTTTGTTCTGAGCAAGCTCACTGTTCTGGCCCTATAGGAAACACAGGAGAGTAGAAGAGTGCTGTTTTCTCAAAAGCAGAGTGTGTTTCTTGCAAGGCGAGCTAGCGTTTGTTTCCCAGTCCTAAACGGAGTTGATCCCATGCAGTTTCTGCTCCTACTAGCAACTGTTGTTTTCTGCTAAGAAGAGTCACTATTGCGCTCCCATTGCCATACACAGTGCAAATAGCACTCGCGTCTGTTCCCAGCAAGTACAGTGTATTGGACTGAAGAGAAGCTACTGTTCTGGTCAGTTTCCTAAGCAGAGTTGAACTAGATATGCCCCGTGTGTGTAGGAAGCACAGTTCTTTTGTTCTGAGCAAGCTCAATGTTCTGGCCCTATAGGAAACACAGGAGAGTAGAAGAGTGCTGTTTTCTCAAAAGCAGAGTGTGTTTCTTGCAAGGCGAGCTAGTGTTTGTTTCCCAGTCCTAAACGGAGTTGAATCCCATGCAGTTTCTGGTCCTACGAGCCAGAGTTGTTTTCTGCTAAGAAGAGTCACTATTGCGCTCCCATTGCCATACACAGTGCAAATAGCACTCGCGTCTGTTCCCAGCAAGTACAGTGTATTGGACTGAAGAGAAGCTACTGTTCTTGTCAGTTTCCTAAGCAGAGTTGAACTAGATATGCCCCGTGTGTGTAGGAAGCACAGTTCTTTTGTTCTGAGCAAGCTCACTGTTCTGGCCCTATAGGAAACACAGGAGAGTAGAAGAGTGCTGTTTTCTCAAAAGCAGAGTGTGTTTCTTGCAAGGCGAGCTAGCGTTTGTTTCCCAGTCCTAAACGGAGTTGAATCCCATGCAGTTTCTGGTCCTACGAGCAAGAGTTGTTTTCTGCTAAGAAGAGTCACTATTGCGCTCCCATTGCCATACACAGTGCAAATAGCACTCGCGTCTGTTCCCAGCAAGTACAGTGTATTGGACTGAAGAGAAGCTACTGTTCTTGTCAGTTTCCTAAGCAGAGTTGAACTAGATATGCCCCGTGTGTGTAGGAAGCACAGT
Source organism: Peromyscus eremicus (assembly GCF_949786415.1). Taxonomy (NCBI): domain Eukaryota; kingdom Metazoa; phylum Chordata; class Mammalia; order Rodentia; family Cricetidae; genus Peromyscus; species Peromyscus eremicus. The sequence continues at coordinate 14,960 of NW_026737447.1, read as the reverse complement.
TCTTTTGTTCTGAGCAAGCTCAATGTTCTGGCCCTATAGGAAACACAGGAGAGTAGAAGAGTGCTGTTTTCTCAAAAGCAGAGTGTGTTTCTTGCAAGGCGAGCTAGCGTTTGTTTCCCAGTCCTAAACGGAGTTGAATCCCATGCAGTTTCTGGTCCTACGAGCAAGAGTTGTTTTCTGCTAAGAAGAGTCACTATTGCGCTCCCATTGCCATACACAGTGCAAATAGCACTCGCATCTGTTCCCAGCAAGTACAGTGTATTGGACTGAAGAGAAGCTACTGTTCTTGTCAGTTTCCTAAGCAGAGTTGAACTAGATATGCCCCGTGTGTGTAGGAAGCACAGTTCTTTTGTTCTGAGCAAGCTCACTGTTCTGGCCCTATAGGAAACACAGGAGAGTAGAAGAGTGCTGTTTTCTCAAAAGCAGAGTGTGTTTCTTGCACGGCGAGCTAGCGTTTGTTTCCCAGTCCTAAACGGAGTTGAATCCCATGCAGTTTCTGGTCCTACGAGCAAGAGTTGTTTTCTGCTAAGAAGAGTCACTATTGCGCTCCCATTGCCATACACAGTGCAAATAGCACTCGCGTCTGTTCCCAGCAAGTACAGTGTATTGGACTGAAGAGAAGCTACTGTTCTTGTCAGTTTCCTAAGCAGAGTTAAACTAGATATGCCCCGTGTGTGTAGGAAGCACAGTTCTTTTGTTCTGAGCAAGCTCAATGTTCTGGACCTAAAGGAAACACAGGAGAGTAGAAGAGTGCTGTTTTCTCAAAAGCAGAGTGTGTTTCTTGCAAGGCGAGCTAGCGTTTGTTTCCCAGTCCTAAACGGAGTTGAATCCCATGCAGTTTCTGGTCCTACGAGCAAGAGTTGTTTTCTGCTAAGAAGAGTCACTATTGTGCTCCCTTTGCCATACACAGTGCAAATAGCACTTGCGTCTGTTCCCAGCAAGTACAGTGTATTGGACTGAAGAGAAGCTACTGTTCTTGTCAGTTTCCTAAGCAGAGTTGAACTAGATATGACCCGTGTGTGTAGGAAGCACAGTTCTTTTGTTCTGAGCAAGCTCACTGTTCTGGCCCTATAGGAAACACAGGAGAGTAGAGAGTGCTGTTTTTTCAAAAGCAGAGTGTGTTTCTTGCAAGGCGAGCTAGCGTTTGTTTCCCAGTCCTAAACGGAGTTGAATCCCATGCAGTTTCTGGTCCTACGAGCAAGAGTTGTTTTCTGCTAAGAAGAGTCACTATTGCGCTGCCATTGCCATACACAGTGCAAATAGCACTCGCGTCTGTTCCCAGCAAGTACAGTGTATTGGACTGAAGAGAAGCTACTGTTCTTGTCAGTTTCCTAAGCAGAGTTGAACTAGATATGACCCGTGTGTGTAGGAAGCACAGTTCTTTTGTTCTGAGCAAGCTCACTGTTCTGGCCCTATAGGAAACACAGGAGAGTAGAAGAGTGCTGTTTTCTCAAAAGCAGAGTGTGTTTCTTGCAAGGCGAGCTAGCGTTTGTTTCCCAGTCCTAAACGGAGTTGATCCCATGCAGTTTCTGCTCCTACTAGCAACTGTTGTTTTCTGCTAAGAAGAGTCACTATTGCGCTCCCATTGCCATACACAGTGCAAATAGCACTCGCGTCTGTTCCCAGCAAGTACAGTGTATTGGACTGAAGAGAAGCTACTGTTCTTGTCAGTTTCCTAAGCAGAGTTGAACTAGATATGCCCCGTGTGTGTAGGAAGCACAGTTCTTTTGTTCTGAGCAAGCTCAATGTTCTGGCCCTATAGGAAACACAGGAGAGTAGAAGAGTGCTGTTTTCTCAAAAGCAGAGTGTGTTTCTTGCAAGGCGAGCTAGTGTTTGTTTCCCAGTCCTAAACGGAGTTGAATCCCATGCAGTTTCTGGTCCTACGAGCCAGAGTTGTTTTCTGCTAAGAAGAGTCACTATTGCGCTCCCATTGCCATACACAGTGCAAATAGCACTCGCGTCTGTTCCCAGCAAGTACAGTGTATTGGACTGAAGAGAAGCTACTGTTCTTGTCAGTTTCCTAAGCAGAGTTGAACTAGATATGCCCCGTGTGTGTAGGAAGCACAGTTCTTTTGTTCTGAGCAAGCTCACTGTTCTGGCCCTATAGGAAACACAGGAGAGTAGAAGAGTGCTGTTTTCTCAAAAGCAGAGTGTGTTTCTTGCAAGGCAAGCTAGCGTTTGTTTCCCAGTCCTAAACGGAGTTGAATCCCATGCAGTTTCTGGTCCTACGAGCAAGAGTTGTTTTCTGCTAAGAAGAGTCACTATTGCGCTCCCATTGCCATACACAGTGCAAATAGCACTCGCGGTCTGTTCCCAGCAAGTACAGTGTATTGGACTGAAGAGAAGCTACTGTTCTTGTCAGTTTCCTAAGCAGAGTTGAACTAGATATGCCCCGTGTGTGTAGGAAGCACAGTTCTTTTGTTCTGAGCAAGCTCAATGTTCTGGCCCTATAGGAAACACAGGAGAGTAGAAGAGTGCTGTTTTCTCAAAAGCAGAGTGTGTTTCTTGCAAGGCGAGCTAGCGTTTGTTTCCCAGTCCTAAACGGAGTTGAATCCCATGCAGTTTCTGGTCCTACGAGCAAGAGTTGTTTTCTGCTAAGAAGAGTCACTATTGCGCTCCCATTGCCATAATAGTGCAAATAGCACTCGCATCTGTTCCCAGCAAGTACAGTGTATTGGACTGAAGAGAAGCTACTGTTCTTGTCAGTTTCCTAAGCAGAGTTGAACTAGATATGCCCCGTGTGTGTAGGAAGCACAGTTCTTTTGTTCTGAGCAAGCTCACTGTTCTGGCCCTATAGGAAACACAGGAGAGTAGAAGAGTGCTGTTTTCTCAAAAGCAGAGTGTGTTTCTTGCACGGCGAGCTAGCGTTTGTTTCCCAGTCCTAAATGGAGTTGAATCCCATGCAGTTTCTGGTCCTACGAGCAAGAGTTGTTTTCTGCTAAGAAGAGTCACTATTGCGCTCCCATTGCCATACACAGTGCAAATAGCACTCGCGTCTGTTCCCAGCAAGTACAGTGTATTGGACTGAAGAGAAGCTACTGTTCTTGTCAGTTTCCTAAGCAGAGTTGAACTAGATATGCCCCGTGTGTGTAGGAAGCACAGTTCTTTTGTTCGGAGCAAGCTCACTGTTCTGGCCCTATAGGAAACACAGGAGAGTAGAAGAGTGCTGTTTTCTCAAAAGCAGAGTGTGTTTCTTGCAAGGCGAGCTAGCGTTTGTTTCCCAGTCCTAAACGTAGTTGAATCCCATGCAGTTTCTGGTCCTACGAGCAAGAGTTGTTTTCTGCTAAGAAGAGTCACTATTGCGCTCCCATTGCCATACACAGTGCAAATAGCACTCGCGTCTGTTCCCAGCAAGTACAGTGTATTGGACTGAAGAGAAGCTACTGTTCTTGTCAGTTTCCTAAGCAGAGTTAAACTAGATATGCCCCATGTGTGTAGGAAGCACAGTTCTTTTGTTCTGAGCAAGCTCAATGTTCTGGACCTAAAGGAAACACAGGAGAGTAGAAGAGTGCTGTTTTCTCAAAAGCAGAGTGTGTTTCTTGCAAGGCGAGCTAGCGTTTGTTTCCCAGTCCTAAACGGAGTTGAATCCCATGCAGTTTCTGGTCCTACGAGCAAGAGTTGTTTTCTGCTAAGAAGAGTCACTATTGTGCTCCCATTGCCATACACAGTGCAAATAGCACTGGCGTCTGTTCCCAGCAAGTACAGTGTATTGGACTGAAGAGAAGCTACTGTTCTTGTCAGTTTCCTAAGCAGAGTTGAACTAGATATGACCCGTGTGTGTAGGAAGCACAGTTCTTTTGTTCTGAGCAAGCTCACTGTTCTGGCCCTATAGGAAACACAGGAGAGTAGAAGAGTGCTGTTTTCTCAAAAGCAGAGTGTGTTTCTTGCAAGGCGAGCTAGCGTTTGTTTCCCAGTCCTAAACGGAGTTGATCCCATGCAGTTTCTGCTCCTACTAGCAACTGTTGTTTTCTGCTAAGAAGAGTCAATATTGCGCTCCCATTGCCATACACAGTGCAAATAGCACTCGCGTCTGTTCCCAGCAAGTACAGTGTATTGGACTGAAGAGAAGCTACTGTTCTTGTCAGTTTCCTAAGCAGAGTTGAACTAGATATGCCCCGTGTGTGTAGGAAGCACAGTTCTTTTGTTCTGAGCAAGCTCACTGTTCTGGCCCTATAGGAAACACAGGAGAGTAGAAGAGTGCTGTTTTCTCAAAAGCAGAGTGTGTTTCTTGCAAGGCGAGCTAGCGTTTGTTTCCCAGTCCTAAACGGAGTTGAATCCCATGCAGTTTCTGGTCCTACGAGCAAGAGTTGTTTTCTGCTAAGAAGAGTCACTATTGCGCTCCCATTGCCATACACAGTGCAAATAGCACTCGCGTCTGTTCCCAGCAAGTACAGTGTATTGGACTGAAGAGAAGCTACTGTTCTTGTCAGTTTCCTAAGCAGAGTTGAACTAGATATGCCCCGTGTGTGTAGGAAGCACAGTTCTTTTGTTCTGAGCAAGCTCAATGTTCTGGCCCTAAAGGAAACACAGGAGAGTAGAAGAGTGCTGTTTTCTCAAAAGCAGAGTGTGTTTCTTGCAAGGCGAGCTAGCGTTTGTTTCCCAGTCCTAAACGGAGTTGAATCCCATGCAGTTTCTGGTCCTACGAGCAAGAGTTGTTTTCTGCTAAGAAGAGTCACTATTGCGCTCCCATTGCCATACACAGTGCAAATAGCACTGGCGTCTTTTCCCAGCAAATACAGTGTATTGGACTGAAGAGAAGCTACTGTTCTTGTCAGTTTCCTAAGCAGAGTTGAACTAGATATGCCCCGTGTGTGTAGGAAGCACAGTTCTTTTGTTCTGAGCAAGCTCACTGTTCTGGCCCTATAGGAAACACAGGAGAGTAGAAGAGTGCTGTTTTCTCAAAAGCAGAGTGTGTTTCTTGCAAGGCGAGCTAGCGTTTGTTTCCCAGTCCTAAACGGAGTTGAATCCCATGCAGTTTCTGGTCCTACGAGCAAGAGTTGTTTTCTGCTAAGAAGAGTCACTATTGCGCTCCCATTGCCATACACAGTGCAAATAGCACTTGCGTCTCTTCCCAGCAAGTACAGTGTATTGGACTGAAGAGAAGCTACTGTTCTTGTCAGTTTCCTAAGCAGAGTTGAACTAGATATGCCCCGTGTGTGTAGGAAGCACAGTTCTTTTGTTCTGAGCAAGCTCACTGTTCTGGCCCTATAGGAAACACAGGAGAGTAGAAGAGTGCTGTTTTCTCAAAAGCAGAGTGTGTTTCTTGCAAGGCGAGCTAGCGTTTGTTTCCCAGTCCTAAACGGAGTTGAATCCCATGCAGTTTCTGGTCCTACGAGCAAGAGTTGTTTTCTGCTAAGAAGAGTCACTATTGCGCTCCCATTGCCATACACAGTGCAAACAGCTCTCGCGTCTGTTCCCAGCAAGTACAGTGTATTGGACTGAAGAGAAGCTACTGTTCTTGTCAGTTTCCTAAGCAGAGTTGAACTAGATATGCCCCGTGTGTGTAGGAATCATAGTTCTTTTGTTCTGAGCAAGGTCACTGTTCTGGCCCTATAGGAAACACAGGAGAGTAGAAGAGTGCTGTTTTCTCAAAAGCAGAGTGTGTTTCTTGCAAGGCGAGCTAGCGTTTGTTTCCCAGTCCTAAACGGAGTTGAATCCCATGCAGTTTCTGGTCCTACGAGCCAGAGTTGTTTTCTGCTAAGAAGAGTCACTATTGCGCTCCCATTGCCATACACAGTGCAAATAGCACTCGCGTCTGTTCCCAGCAAGTACAGTGTATTGGACTGAAGAGAAGCTACTGTTCTTGTCAGTTTCCTAAGCAGAGTTGAACTAGATATGCCCCGTGTGTGTAGGAAGCACAGTTCTTTTGTTCTGAGCAAGCTCAATGTTCTGGCCCTATAGGAAACACAGGAGAGTAGAAGAGTGCTGTTTTCTCAAAAGCAGAGTGTGTTTCTTGCAAGGCGAGCTAGCGTTTGATTCCCAGTCCTAAACGGAGTTGAATCCCATGCAGTTTCTGGTCCTACGAGCAAGAGTTGTTTTCTGCTAAGAAGAGTCACTATTGCGCTCCCATTGCCATACACAGTGCAAATAGCACTCGCGTCTGTTCCCAGCAAGTACAGTGTATTGGACTGAAGAGAAGCTACTGTTCTTGTCAGTTTCCTAAGCAGAGTTGAACTAGATATGCCCCGTGTGTGTAGGAAGCACAGTCTTTTGTTCTGAGCAAGCTCACTGTTCTGGCCCTATAGGAAACACAGGAGAGTAGAAGAGTGCTGTTTTCTCAAAAGCAGAGTGTGTTTCTTGCAAGGCGAGCAAGCATTTGTTTCCCAGTCCTAAACGGAGTTGAATCCCATGCAGTTTCTGGTCCTACTAGCAAGAGTTGTTTTCTCCAAAGAAGAGTCACTATTGCGCTGCCATTGCCATACACAGTGCAAATAGCACTCGCGTCTGTTCCCAGCAAGTACAGTGTATTGGACTGAAGAGAAGCTACTGTTCTTGTCAGTTTCCTAAGCAGAGTTGAACTAGATATGCCCCGTGTGTGTAGGAAGCAGAGTTCTTTTGTTCTGAGCAAGCTCACTGTTCTGGCCCTATAGGAAACACAGGAGAGTAGAAGAGTGCTGTTTTCTCAAAAGCAGAGTGTGTTTCTTGCAAGGCGAGCTAGCGTTTGTTTCCCAGTCCTAAACGGAGTTGAATCCAATGCAGTTTCTGGTCCTACCAGCAAGAGTTGTTTTCTGCTAAGAAGAGTCACTATTGCGCTCCCATTGCCATACACAGTGCAAATAGCACTCACGTCTGTTCCCAGCTATTACAGTGTATTGGACTGAAGAGAAGTTACTGTTCTTGTCAGTTTCCTAAGCAGAGTTGAACTAGATATGCCCCGTGTGTGTAGGAAGCACAGTTCTTTTGTTCTGAGCAAGCTCAATGTTCTGGCCCTATAGGAAACACAGGAGAGTAGAAGAGTGCTGTTTTCTCAAAAGCAGAGTGTGTTTCTTGCAAGGCGAGCTAGCGTTTGTTTCCCAGTCCTAAACGGAGTTGAATCCCATGCAGTTTCTGGTCCTACGAGCAAGAGTTGTTTTCTGCTAAGAAGAGTCACTATTGCGCTCCCATTGCCATACACAGTGCAAATAGCACTGGCGTCTGTTCCCAGCAAATACAGTGTATTGGACTGAAGAGAAGCTACTGTTCTTGTCAGTTTCCTAAGCAGAGTTGAACTAGATATGCCCCGTGTGTGTAGGAAGCACAGTTCTTTTGTTCTGAGCAAGCTCACTGTTCTGGCCCTATAGGAAACACAGGAGAGTAGAAGAGTGCTGTTTTCTCAAAAGCAGAGTGTGTTTCTTGCAAGGCGAGCTAGCGTTTGTTTCCCAGTCCTAAACGGAGTTGAATCCCATGCAGTTTCTGGTCCTACGAGCAAGAGTTGTTTTCTGCTAAGAAGAGTCACTATTGCGCTCCCATTGCCATACACAGTGCAAATAGCACTTGCGTCTCTTCCCAGCAAGTACAGTGTATTGGACTGAAGAGAAGCTACTGTTCTTGTCAGTTTCCTAAGCAGAGTTGAACTAGATATGCCCCGTGTGTGTAGGAAGCACAGTTCTTTTGTTCTGAGCAAGCTCACTGTTCTGGCCCTATAGGAAACACAGGAGAGTAGAAGAGTGCTGTTTTCTCAAAAGCAGAGTGTGTTTCTTGCAAGGCGAGCTAGCGTTTGTTTCCCAGTCCTAAACGGAGTTGAATCCCATGCAGTTTCTGGTCCCACGAGCAAGAGTTGTTTTCTGCTAAGAAGAGTCACTATTGCGCTCCCATTGCCATACACAGTGCAAACAGCTCTCGCGTCTGTTCCCAGCAAGTACAGTGTATTGGACTGAAGAGAAGCTACTGTTCTTGTCAGTTTCCTAAGCAGAGTTGAACTAGATATGCCCCGTGTGTGTAGGAAGCACAGTTCTTTTGTTCTGAGCAAGCTCAATGTTCTGGCCCTATAGGAAACACAGGAGAGTAGAAGAGTGCTGTTTTCTCAAAAGCAGAGTGTGTTTCTTGCAAGGCGAGCTAGCGTTTGTTTCCCAGTCCTAAACGGAGTTGAATCCCATGCAGTTTCTGGTCCTACCAGCAAGAGTTGTTTTCTGCTAAGAAGAGTCACTATTGCGCTCCCATTGCCATACACAGTGCAAACAGCACTCGCGTCTGTTCCCAGCAAGTACAGTGTATTGGACTGAAGAGAAGCTACTGTTCTTGTCAGTTTCCTAAGCAGAGTTGAACTAGATATGCCCCGTGTGTGTAGGAATCATAGTTCTTTTGTTCTGAGCAAGGTCACTGTTCTGGCCCTATAGGAAACACAGGAGAGTAGAAGAGTGCTGTTTTCTCAAAAGCAGAGTGTGTTTCTTGCAAGGCGAGCTAGCGTTTGTTTCCCAGTCCTAAACGGAGTTGAATCCCATGCAGTTTCTGGTCCTACGAGCCAGAGTTGTTTTCTGCTAAGAAGAGTCACTATTGCGCTCCCATTGCCATACACAGTGCAAATAGCACTCGCGTCTGTTCCCAGCAAGTACAGTGTATTGGACTGAAGAGAAGCTACTGTTCTTGTCAGTTTCCTAAGCAGAGTTGAACTAGATATGCCCCGTGTGTGTAGGAAGCACAGTTCTTTTGTTCTTAGCAAGCTCAATGTTCTGGCCCTATAGGAAACACAGGAGAGTAGAAGAGTGCTGTTTTCTCAAAAGCAGAGTGTGTTTCTTGCAAGGCGAGCTAGCGTTTGTTTCCCAGTCCTAAACGGAGTTGAATCCCATGCAGTTTCTGGTCCTACGAGCAAGAGTTGTTTTCTGCTAAGAAGAGTCACTATTGCGCTCCCATTGCCATACACAGTGCAAATAGCACTCGCGTCTGTTCCCAGCAAGTACAGTGTATTGGACTGAAGAGAAGCTACTGTTCTTGTCAGTTTCCTAAGCAGAGTTGAACTAGATATGCCCCGTGTGTGTAGGAAGCACAGTTCTTTTGTTCTGAGCAAGCTCACTGTTCTGGCCCTATAGGAAACACAGGAGAGTAGAAGAGTGCTGTTTTCTCAAAAGCAGAGTGTGTTTCTTGCAAGGCGAGCAAGCATTTGTTTCCCAGTCCTAAACGGAGTTGAATCCCATGCAGTTTCTGGTCCTACTAGCAAGAGTTGTTTTCTCCAAAGAAGAGTCACTATTGCGCTGCCATTGCCATACACAGTGCAAATAGCACTCGCGTCTGTTCCCAGCAAGTACAGTGTATTGGACTGAAGAGAAGCTACTGTTCTTGTCAGTTTCCTAAGCAGAGTTGAACTAGATATGCCCCGTGTGTGTAGGAAGCAGAGTTCTTTTGTTCTGAGCAAGCTCACTGTTCTGGCCCTATAGGAAACACAGGAGAGTAGAAGAGTGCTGTTTTCTCAAAAGCAGAGTGTGTTTCTTGCAAGGCGAGCTAGCGTTTGTTTCCCAGTCCTAAACGGAGTTGATCCCATGCAGTTTCTGCTCCTACTAGCAACTGTTGTTTTCTGCTAAGAAGAGTCACTATTGCGCTCCCATTGCCATACACAGTGCAAATAGCAACTCGCGTCTGTTCCCAGCAAGTACAGTGTATTGGACTGAAGAGAAGCTACTGTTCTTGTCAGTTTCCTAAGCAGAGTTGAACTAGATATGCCCCGTGTGTGTAGGAAGCACAGTTCTTTTGTTCTGAGCAAGCTCAATGTTCTGGCCCTATAGGAAACACAGGAGAGTAGAAGAGTGCTGTTTTCTCAAAAGCAGAGTGTGTTTCTTTCAAGGCGAGCTAGTGTTTGTTTCCCAGTCCTAAACGGAGTTGAATCCCATGCAGTTTCTGGTCCTACGAGCCAGAGTTGTTTTCTGCTAAGAAGAGTCACTATTGCGCTCCCATTGCCATACACAGTGCAAATAGCACTCGCGTCTGTTCCCAGCAAGTACAGTGTATTGGACTGAAGAGAAGCTACTGTTCTTGTCAGTTTTCCTAAGGCAGAGTTGAACTAGATATGCCCCGTGTGTGTAGGAAGCACAGTTCTTTTGTTCTGAGCAAGCTCACTGTTCTGGCCCTATAGGAAACACAGGAGAGTAGAAGAGTGCTGTTTTCTCAAAAGCAGAGTGTGTTTCTTGCAAGGCAAGCTAGCGTTTGTTTCCAGTCCTAAACGGAGTTGAATCCCATGCAGTTTCTGGTCCTACGAGCAAGAGTTGTTTTCTGCTAAGAAGAGTCACTATTGCGCTCCCATTGCCATACACAGTGCAAATAGCACTCGCGTCTGTTCCCAGCAAGTACAGTGTATTGGACTGAAGAGAAGCTACTGTTCTTGTCAGTTTCCTAAGCAGAGTTGAACTAGATATGCCCCGTGTGTGTAGGAAGCACAGTTCTTTTGTTCTGAGCAAGCTCAATGTTCTGGCCCTATAGGAAACACAGGAGAGTAGAAGAGTGCTGTTTTCTCAAAGCAGAGTGTGTTTCTTGCAAGGCGAGCTAGCGTTTGTTTCCCAGTCCTAAACGGAGTTGAATCCCATGCAGTTTCTGGTCCTACGAGCAAGAGTTGTTTTTCTGCTAAGAAGAGTCACTATTGCGCTCCCATTGCCATACATAGTGCAAATAGCACTCGCATCTGTTCCCAGCAAGTACAGTGTATTGGACTGAAGAGAAGCTACTGTTCTTGTCAGTTTCCTAAGCAGAGTTGAACTAGATATGCCCCGTGTGTGTAGGAAGCACAGTTCTTTTGTTCTGAGCAAGCTCACTGTTCTGGCCCTATAGGAAACACAGGAGAGTAGAAGAGTGCTGTTTTCTCAAAAGCAGAGTGTGTTTCTTGCACGGCGAGCTAGCGTTTGTTTCCCAGTCCTAAATGGAGTTGAATCCCATGCAGTTTCTGGTCCTACGAGCAAGAGTTGTTTTCTGCTAAGAAGAGTCACTATTGCGCTCCCATTGCCATACACAGTGCAAATAGCACTCGCGTCTGTTCCCAGCAAGTACAGTGTATTGGACTGAAGAGAAGCTACTGTTCTTGTCAGTTTCCTAAGCAGAGTTGAACTAGATATGCCCCGTGTGTGTAGGAAGCACAGTTCTTTTGTTCGGAGCAAGGCTCACTGTTCTGGCCCTATAGGAAACACAGGAGAGTAGAAGAGTGCTGTTTTCTCAAAAGCAGAGTGTGTTTCTTGCAAGGCGAGCTAGCGTTTGTTTCCCAGTCCTAAACGTAGTTGAATCCCATGCAGTTTCTGGTCCTACGAGCAAGAGTTGTTTTCTGCTAAGAAGAGTCACTATTGCGCTCCCATTGCCATACACAGTGCAAATAGCACTCGCGTCTGTTCCCAGCAAGTACAGTGTATTGGACTGAAGAGAAGCTACTGTTCTTGTCAGTTTCCTAAGCAGAGTTAAACTAGATATGCCCCATGTGTGTAGGAAGCACAGTTCTTTTGTTCTGAGCAAGCTCAATGTTCTGGACCTAAAGGAAACACAGGAGAGTAGAAGAGTGCTGTTTTCTCAAAAGCAGAGTGTGTTTTCTTGCAAGGCGAGCTAGCGTTTGTTTTCCCAGTCCTAAACGAGTTGAATCCCATGCAGTTTCTGGTCCTACGAGCAAGAGTTGTTTTCTGCTAAGAAGAGTCACTATTGTGCTCCCATTGCCATACACAGTGCAAATAGCACTGGCGTCTGTTCCCAGCAAGTACAGTGTATTGGACTGAAGAGAAGCTACTGTTCTTGTCAGTTTCCTAAGCAGAGTTGAACTAGATATGACCCGTGTGTGTAGGAAGCACAGTTCTTTTGTTCTGAGCAAGCTCACTGTTCTGGCCCTATAGGAAACACAGGAGAGTAGAAGAGTGCTGTTTTCTCAAAGCAGAGTGTGTTTCTTGCAAGGCGAGCTAGCGTTTGTTTCCCAGTCCTAAACGGAGTTGATCCCATGCAGTTTCTGCTCCTACTAGCAACTGTTGTTTTCTGCTAAGAAGAGTCAATATTGCGCTCCCATTGCCATACACAGTGCAAATAGCACTCGCGTCTGTTCCCAGCAAGTACAGTGTATTGGACTGAAGAGAAGCTACTGTTCTTGTCAGTTTCCTAAGCAGAGTTGAACTAGATATGCCCCGTGTGTGTAGGAAGCACAGTTCTTTTGTTCTGAGGCAAGCTCACTGTTCTGGCCCTATAGGAAACACAGGAGAGTAGAAGAGTGCTGTTTTCTCAAAAGCAGAGTGTGTTTCTTGCAAGGCGAGCTAGCGTTTGTTTCCCAGTCCTAAACGGAGTTGAATCCCATGCAGTTCTGGTCCTACGAGCAAGAGTTTGTTTTCTGCTAAGAAGAGTCACTATTGCGCTCCCATTGCCATACACAGTGCAAATAGCACTCGCGTCTGTTCCTCAGGCAAGTACAGTGTATTGGACTGAAGAGAAGCTACTGTTCTTGTCAGTTTCCTAAGCAGAGTTGAACTAGATATGCCCGTGTGTGTAGGAAGCACAGTTCTTTTGTTCTGAGCAAGCTCAATGTTCTGGCCCTAAAGGAAACACAGGAGAGTAGAAGAGTGCTGTTTTCTCAAAAGCAGAGTGTGTTTCTTGCAAGGCGAGCTAGCGTTTGTTTCCCAGTCCCTAACGGAGTTGAATCCCATGCAGTTTCTGGTCCTACGAGCAAGAGTTGTTTTCTGCTAAGAAGAGTCACTATTGCGCTCCCATTGCCATACACAGTGCAAATAGCACTGGCGTCTTTTCCCAGCAAATACAGTGTATTGGACTGAAGAGAAGCTACTGTTCTTGTCAGTTTCCTAAGCAGAGTTGAACTAGATATGCCCCGTGTGTGTAGGAAGCACAGTTCTTTTGTTCTGAGCAAGCTCACTGTTCTGGCCCTATAGGAAACACAGGAGAGTAGAAGAGTGCTGTTTTCTCAAAAGCAGAGTGTGTTTCTTGCAAGGCGAGCTAGCGTTTGTTTCCCAGTCCTAAACGGAGTTGAATCCCATGCAGTTTCTGGTCCTACGAGCAAGAGTTGTTTTCTGCTAAGAAGAGTCACTATTGCGCTCCCATTGCCATACACAGTGCAAATAGCACTTGCGTCTCTTCCCAGCAAGTACAGTGTATTGGACTGAAGAGAAGCTACTGTTCTTGTCAGTTTCCTAAGCAGAGTTGAACTAGATATGCCCCGTGTGTGTAGGAAGCACAGTTCTTTTGTTCTGAGCAAGCTCACTGTTCTGGCCCTATAGGAAACACAGGAGAGTAGAAGAGTGCTGTTTTCTCAAAAGCAGAGTGTGTTTCTTGCAAGGCGAGCTAGCGTTTGTTTCCCAGTCCTAAACGGAGTTGAATCCCATGCAGTTTCTGGTCCTACGAGCAAGAGTTGTTTTCTGCTAAGAAGAGTCACTATTGCGCTCCCATTGCCATACACAGTGCAAACAGCTCTCGCGTCTGTTCCCAGCAAGTACAGTGTATTGGACTGAAGAGAAGCTACTGTTCTTGTCAGTTTCCTAAGCAGAGTTGAACTAGATATGCCCCGTGTGTGTAGGAATCATAGTTCTTTTGTTCTGAGCAAGGTCACTGTTCTGGCCCTATAGGAAACACAGGAGAGTAGAAGAGTGCTGTTTTCTCAAAAGCAGAGTGTGTTTCTTGCAAGGCGAGCTAGCGTTTGTTTCCCAGTCCTAAACGGAGTTGAATCCCATGCAGTTTCTGGTCCTACGAGCCAGAGTTGTTTTCTGCTAAGAAGAGTCACTATTGCGCTCCCATTGCCATACACAGTGCAAATAGCACTCGCGTCTGTTCCCAGCAAGTACAGTGTATTGGACTGAAGAGAAGCTACTGTTCTTGTCAGTTTCCTAAGCAGAGTTGAACTAGATATGCCCCGTGGTGTGTAGGAAGCACAGTTCTTTTGTTCTGAGCAAGCTCAATGTTCTGGCCCTATAGGAAACACAGGAGAGTAGAAGAGTGCTGTTTTCTCAAAAGCAGAGTGTGTTTCTTGCAAGGCGAGCTAGCGTTTGATTCCCAGTCCTAAACGGAGTTGAATCCCATGCAGTTTCTGGTCCTACGAGCAAGAGTTGTTTTCTGCTAAGAAGAGTCACTATTGCGCTCCCATTGCCATACACAGTGCAAATAGCACTCGCGTCTGTTCCCAGCAAGTACAGTGTATTGGACTGAAGAGAAGCTACTGTTCTTGTCAGTTTCCTAAGCAGAGTTGAACTAGATATGCCCCGTGTGTGTAGGAAGCACAGTCTTTTGTTCTGAGCAAGCTCACTGTTCTGCCCTATAGGAAACACAGGAGAGTAGAAGAGTGCTGTTTTCTCAAAAGCAGAGTGTGTTTCTTGCAAGGCGAGCAAGCATTTGTTTCCCAGTCCTAAACGGAGTTGAATCCCATGCAAGTTTTCTGGTCCTACTAGCAAGAGTTGTTTTCTCCAAAGAAGAGTCACTATTGCGCTGCCATTGCCATACACAGTGCAAATAGCACTCGCGTCTGTTCCCAGCAAGTACAGTGTATTGGACTGAAGAGAAGCTACTGTTTCTTGTCAGTTTCCTAAGCAGAGTTGAACTAGATATGCCCCCGTGTGTGTAGGAAGCAGAGTTCTTTTGTTCTGAGCAAGCTCACTGTTCTGGCCCTATAGGAAACACAGGAGAGTAGAAGAGTGCTGTTTTCTCAAAAGCAGAGTGTGTTTCTTGCAAGGCGAGCTAGCGTTTGTTTCCCAGTCCTAAACGGAGTTGAATCCAATGCAGTTTCTGGTCCTACCAGCAAGAGTTGTTTTCTGCTAAGAAGAGTCACTATTGCGCTCCATTGCCATACACAGTGCAAATAGCACTCACGTCTGTTCCCAGCTATTACAGTGTATTGGACTGAAGAGAAGTTACTGTTCTTGTCAGTTTCCTAAGCAGAGTTGAACTAGATATGCCCCGTGTGTGTAGGAAGCACAGTTCTTTTGTTCTGAGCAAGCTCAATGTTCTGGCCCTATAGGAAACACAGGAGAGTAGAAGAGTGCTGTTTTCTCAAAAGCAGAGTGTGTTTCTTGCAAGGCGAGCTAGCGTTTGTTTCCCAGTCC